>NC_137765.1:806557-898577 GCF_963264785.1 Psittacula echo
AGCCCCATAGCCCCTAATGGGACCCCAAACCCCATAGACCCCAATGGGACCCCAAACCCCATAGCCCCTAATGGGACCCCAAACCCCATAGCCCCCAATGCCCCCCCAGCCCCATAGCCCCTAATGGGACCCCAAACCCCATAGACCCCAATGGGACCCCAAACCCCATAGCCCCCAATGACCCCCAAACCCCATAGCCCCCAATGGCCCCCAAACCCCATAGCCCCCAATGGGACCCCAAACCCCATAGCCCCCAATGGGACCCCAAACCCCATAGACCCCAATGGAACCCCAAACCCCATAGCCCCCAATGCCCCCCCAGCCCCATAGCCCCCAATGGGACCCCAAACCCCATAGCGCCCAATGGGACCCCAAACCCCATAGACCCCAATGGCCCCCAAACCCCATAGCCCCCAATGGACCCCCAAACCCCATAGCCCCCAATGGGACCCCAAACCCCATAGCCCCCAATGGGACCCCAAACCCCATAGACCCCAATGGCCCCCCAAACCCCATAGCCCCCAATGGGACCCCAAACCCCATAGACCCCAATGGCCCCCAAACCCCATAGCCCCCAATGGGACCCCAAACCCCATAGCCCCCAATGGGACCCCAAACCCCATAGCCCCCAATGCCCCCCCAGCCCCATAGACCCCAATGGGACCCCAAACCCCATAGACCCCAATGGGACCCCAAACCCCATAGCCCCCAATGGGACCCCAAACCCCATAGACCCCAATGGACCCCCAAACCCCATAGCCCCCAATGGGACCCCAAACCCCATAGCCCGCAATGGGACCCCAAACCCCATAGCCCGCAATGGGACCCCAAACCCCATAGCCCCCAATGGACCCCAAACCCCATAGCCCGCAATGGGACCCCAAACCCCATAGCCCCCAATGGGACCCCAAACCCCGTAGCCCGCAATGGGACCCCAAACCCCATAGCCCACAATGGGACCCCCAGCCCCATAGACCCCAATGGGACCCCAAACCCCATAGCACCCAATGGGACCCCAAACCCCATAGACCCCAATGGGACCCCAAACCCCATAGCCCCCAATGGCCCCCAAACCCCATAGCCCCCAATGGGACCCCAAACCCCATAGCCCGCAATGGGACTCCAAACCCCATAGCCCCCAATGGGACCCCAAACCCCATAGCCCGCAATGGGACTCCAAACCCCATAGCCCCCAATGAGACCCCAAACCCCATAGCCCGCAATGGGACCCCAAACCCCATAGCCCCCAATGGGACCCCAAACCCCATAGCCCGCAATGGGACCCCAAACCCCATAGCCCCCAATGAGACCCCAAACCCCATAGCCCGCAATGGGACCCCAAACCCCATAGCCCGCAATGGGACCCCAAACCCCATAGCCCCCAATGGACCCCAAACCCCATAGCCCGCAATGGGACCCCAAACCCCATAGCCCGCAATGGGACCCCCAGCCCCATAGACCCCAATGGGACCCCAAACCCCATAGCCCCCAAAGGGACCCCAAACCCCATAACCCCCAATGGGCCCCCAAACCCCATAGACCCCAATGGGACCCCAAACCCCATAGCCCCCAATGGGACCCCAAACCCCATAGACCCCAATGGGACCCCAAACCCCATAGCCCCCAATGGGCCCCCAAACCCCATAGCCCCCAATGGGCCCCCAAACCCCATAGCCCCCAATGCCCCCCCAGCCCCATAGCCCCCAATGGGACCCCAAACCCCATAGCCCGCAATGGGACCCCAAGGATATCCGTTGCTGTCGCGGACGCTGCCCAGCGCCTCCCGCTCCCTCCGCAGCTCCTCCCGCAGGTCCCGCAGCCGCTGCCGCCCGCGCTGCACCGCGGCCTCGCGCCCCACCAGGCCCCGCGCCACGCTCTCCTCGGCGGCCCGCAGCTCTGCGGGCAGTGGGGCTGCTATGGGGCTATGGGGCTATGGGGCTATGGGGGCTATGGGGGCTATGGGGGCTATGGGGCTATGGGGTGCTATGGGGGCTATGGGGGCTATGGGGGCTATGGGGGGCTATGGGGCTATGGAGGGCTATGGGGGCTATGGGGGCTATGGGGGCTATGGGGGCTATGGGGGCTATGGGGGCTATGGGGCTATGGGGTTATGGGGGCTATGGGGGCTATGGGGCTATGGGGCTATGGAGGGCTATGGGGGCTATGGGGGCTATGGGGGCTATGGGGGCTATGGGGGCTATGGGGCTATGGGGGTTATGGGGGCTATGGGGGCTATGGGGCTATGGGGGCTATGGGGGCTATGGGGTGCTATGGGGGCTATGGGGGCTATGGGGTGCTATGGGGGCTATGGGATGCTATGGGGGCTATGGGGGCTATGGGATGCTATGGGGTCTATGGGGGCTATGGGGTGCTATGGGGGCTATAGGGGCTATGGGGGCTATGGGGTGCTATGGGGCTATGGGGTGCTATGGGGGCTATGGTGGCTATGGGGGCTATAGGGACTATGGGATGCTATGGGGGCTATAGGGTGCTATGGGTGCTATAGGTGCTATGAAGTGCCATAGAGTGCTATGAGTGCTATAGGATGCTATGGGCACTACAGGATGCTATAGGGTGCTACAGGTGCTATAGGCGCTATAGGATGCTATAGGTGATATAGGGTGCTATAGGTACTATAAGATGCTATAGGCGCTATAGGCGCTATAGGCGCTCTCTGAAGCAGGGGACAAGGCGGGTACCTGTGTCCATGCGGGTCGCTATAGGGTGCTACAGACGCTATAGGCACTATAGGATGCTATAGGATGCTATAGGCGCTATAGGCGCTCTCTGAAGCAGGGGACAAGGCGGGTACCTGTGTCCATGCGGGTCGCCCCAGCCTGCGCCGCCAGGAGCCCGTTGTCCCCCCGCGCCTGCAGTTCCAGGCCCTGCCGCAGGAGGGCGGCGGCGCGCTCCGACAGCATCAGCTTCCCCAGCTCCGCGCTCAGCTCCTCCAGCTCCGCCAGCTCCTGCAGCGGCCTGGCCACCATGGCTGCGGGGTACCGGGGGTAAGGGGGCGGCACAACGGGACCCCGAGCCCCGGTCTCCGTCATGGAAAGGAGCGAACCGGACCCTGCGCCGCCGCCGCCGCCGCCGCCGCCATTACCTCCGCTCCGGTTTGAACTGCGCGGGGCTGCACGGAGCATGCGCAGCCGGAAGAGGAAGGCGAGCCGCCGTGGGGCCGCTCTGGTCCGCTTGGAGGACTTAGGGAGGGAGTCTCTATGGTGTGCGGAGGGGCGGAGAGCGACGTGTGGAGGGAATGGTCCCGATCCATCAAACGCATCCCTGTCCATCCCGATCCATTAAATCCATCCCTGTCCATCCCGATCCATCAAATCCATCCCTTTCCAACCCGATCCATTAAATCCATCCCTGTCCATCCCAATCCATCAAATGCATCCCTGTCCGTCCCGATCCATTAAATCTATCCCTTTCCAACCCGATTCATTAAATCCATCCCTGTCCATCCCGGTCCATTATTGACCATCCCAGTCCTCCCTGTCTATCCCTGTCCATCCCACTCCATCAGTGCCACCCCCCCTGTCCCCCAAGCCCCTTCCGATGGCATCAAGCACCAAGTGCCCCCCCCAGGTGACACCAGGACATCCCATAAGCACCAGGGTGTTTAATGCCCTCCCCATTGCCGCCGATGGGCTCCACGCTGTCACTTCCCAGCCGGGGGACACCGCTCCCCGCAGCGGGGACATCGGGAACGGGGGATCCTGCTCTTCCCAGGGATGTTCCAGCACCGCCAGCACCGCACCCGGTACCTCCTGTACCTGGGGGACACCTCAGGGTGAGAGCAGGGTCCCTATCCCATCCCCATCCCATCATCATCCCATCCCCATCCCATCATCATCCCATCCCCATCCCATCATCATCCCATCCCCATCCCATCATCATCCCATCCCCATCCCATCATCATCCCATCCCCATCCCATCATCATCCCATCCCCATCCCATCATCATCCCATCCCTATCCCATCATCATCCCATCCCCATCCCATCATCATCCCATCCCCATCCCATCTCCATCCCCACCCCGTTCCCATCCCATTCCCATCCCATCATCATCTCCATCCCTATCCCAATCCCATCCCCACCCCATGCCCATCCCATTGAATATCACCCCATCCCCATACCACATCATCCCATCCCCATCCCCATCCCATCCCCAGCCCATTCCCATTGCATTGAATATCATCCCATCCCCATCCCGTCTCATCCCATTCCCATCCCATCATCATTCCCATCCCTATCCCAATCCCATCCCCACCCCATCCCATCCAATATCATCCAATTCCCATCCCATATCACCCCATTCCCATCCCATCATCATCCCCATCCCATCCCATCCCCATCCCTACCGGATGCCGCAGGCATTGCACAGCGGGGTCCCATCCTCCGCCGCCCTCCAGAGCAGGGTCCGCCGTGTCCCGCAGGAGGCGCAGCGCCTGCTCCCTATGGGGGACCCGCGGCTTCAGCCCCGACCCCATCCATGCCAGGACCCCCCCATCCCAAACCCCCCCCCCCCCAAAGCCTTACCGGGGCCAACGGGACCGCTCCTCTCCGAGCCGCTCTCCCCGGCCCAGGGGCCGCTCCGCTTGGGAGCCCTGCGGGAAACGGGGTTCAGGGGGGACCCCAAAGCCTCCATCCGGGATGGGGACCCTCCAATAGGGACCATCAGGGAAGGGGGAAGAGGAGGCAGTGGCCCAGGGGGTACCCAAAGGTGCATCCGGACAGACGGGGTCGGGGTGCTCCGGGGGTACCCAAAGTGCATCCGGACAGACGGGGTCGGGGTGCTCCGGGGGTACCCAAGGTGCATCCGGACAGACGGGGTCGGGGTGCTCCGGGGGTACCCAAGGTGCATCCGGACAGACGGGGTCGGGGTGCTCCGGGGGTACCCAAAGTGCATCCGGACACAGGACCCGACCGCAGGGATGCAGCCAAACCCCCTGTGGATAACGGGGACGGAGCCACCCCGAGCGCATCCGGATGCCCGGTACCTGCCGCCGCGGGCGGTGATGAGGAGCCCGCAGCCCTCAGCGCTGCTGCTCCGCAGGTCCAAGCGCATCCTCAGGGTCACCCCCCGGAACCGGGGGTCCCCGGGCCCGGCCCCTCGCTGGGGCTCCGCTTGTTTGCGCCTCCCGGTGCCGCCGTTACCGGTCAAGCGCTGGCACTGGAGGCTGATGAGGCTGAGAGCATCGGGGCTGCGGGGGGGCACCGGGACCGCGCTGCGCTGCTCCGGGGCCGGGGGGCCGGAGGCGCGATGGGAGGCGCGGGGGGGGGCAGAAGCCGCACGGTTTCCTGCAGGAACGTGAGACCCCCCCCGGGGCTCCAGGGAGCGGGGGGGGGCTCCAGGAGCCCGCTGCTGCCCCGGGGGGTGCTGTTAGGGCAGGGGGAGCGGGGGTTAAACCCATTGCTTCGCCCCATAGGGCTGAGCCGGGCCCGGTGCCCCTCCCCGGTCCGGTTCTTCCCCCCCCGCAATGGGGCATTGGCAGCCCGGTGCTACCGGATCCCTCCCCATGGGACCCACCCGGTGCTACCGGATCCCTCCCTATGGGACCCTCCCGGTGCTCCCGGATCCCTCCCTATGGGACCCTCCCGGTGCTACCGGATCCCTCCCTATGGGACCCTCCCGGTGCTCCCGGATCCCTCCCCATGGGACCCTCCCGGTGCTCCCGGATCCCTCCCTATGGGACCCTCCCGGTGCTACCGGATCCCTCCCTATGGGACCCTCCCGGTGCTACCGGATCCCTCCCCATGGGACCCTCCCGGTGCTCCCGGATCCCTCCCCATGGGACCCTCCCGGTGCTACCGGATCCCTCCCCATGGGACCCACCCGGTGCTACCGGATCCCTCCCCATGGGACCCTCCCGGTGCTCCCAGACCCCTCCTCATAGAATCCTCCCGGTGCTACCGGATCCTCCTTCCCGATGGGACCCTCCCTGTGTTACCGGATCCCTCTCAATGGGACCCTCCCGGTGCTCCGGTTCCCACCCCTGGGCAGCCGCTTCCACCGCGGGTTCGGGTCCGGGTCCGGGTCCGGGTTCGGGTTCGGGTCCGGGTTCGGGTTCGGGTCCGGGTTCGGGTCCGGGTTCGAGGCACAGCAGCCGCTGGAGCACGGAGAAGTCCGGGCTCTGCCCCTCCAGGAACAGCGGCTCCATCCCCGGGCTCAGCCCCGGCCCGGCCCCGTTAAATGGGCTCCAGCTGCGAAGGGGCGGGACCCCCCCTCCGCAGGGGGATGGAGGGAGACGGGATGGGGCCGGGACCCCCCCAGAGAACGGGGCCCCCCCCTTCTACAGCGCGTAAAGAACCCAAACCCCAGAGACAGACCCCAAACACGGCTCCAATGGCATTTATTATCCATGATCCCAAAGGAGGGGGGGGGGACACCAACACCGCCTCGTGTGACCCCCCCCGGGGCTCTGTTGGTCCCCCCCATCACAGTCACCATCTCCAGCATCCCAACGGGGCCGTATCCAGCTTGGTTCATCCTTTGGGGGGGGGGGGGGGGGTCCATCCATAAGGGGTTCCCCCCCCCCCCCCGCTGTCAATGGGGCTTTGGGACGTGCCCATCCACATAGAAGTTGCGGGTGAGGCGGGGGAGCACGAAGCGAGCCCCCTCCAGCGCGGGGGTCAGCAGGATCTGACAGCCCAGGCGCGAGTTCTCCTGCAGCAGCGGAGCCTGGTCCAGGAGGTCCTCTTCCCTATGGGGGGGGGGGGGGGCACACACAGGACCCCCCCATGGTTGATGTGGGGGGGTTATGGGGCTGGACTGGGGGGAAGAAGGGGGGGTCCCCCCCCATGGTCGGTTTGGGGTTGGATTGGGGGGAGAACGAGGGTGGGGATGGGGCCCCATGGAGGGGGTCAATGAGGTCCTTGGGGGGGGGGGGGGGGGGGCACAGGGGTGTCTGTGGGGGGGGCTTTGGGCTCATTGGGGGGGTCTGTGGGGATCAATGGGGATGGGGGGGGGGAGCCGTTACCGCTCATCGGGGGCCGGGATCTGGTCGAAGTGGGGAGCGCTGACATAGACGTGACACGTGGAGCAGGCCAGGGAGGCCTCGCAGGCGCCTGCCGGACCCCCCCATAGATCAGCACCGGGACCCCCCCCTAGGATCAGCACCGGGACCCCCCCCTAGGATCAGCACCGGGATCCCCCCGTTATCAGCACCGGGACCCCCCCTAGGATCAGCACCGGGATCCCCCCGTTATCAGCACCGGGATCCCCCCGTTATCAGCACCGGGACCCCCCCATAGATCAGCATCGGGATCCCCCCGTTATCAGCACCGGGATCCCCCCGTTATCAGCACCGGGACCCCCCCATAGATCAGCACCGGGATCCCCCTGTTATCAGCACCGGGACTCCCCCATAGATCAGCACCGGGATCCCCCCGTTATCAGCACCGGGACCCCCCATAGATCAGCACCGGGACCCCCCCATAGATCAGCACCGGGATCCCCCTGTTATCAGCACCGGGACTCCCCCATAGATCAGCACCGGGATCCCCCCGTTATCAGCACCGGGACCCCCCCATAGATCAGCACCGGGATCCCCCCGTTATCAGCACCGGGATCCCCCCGTTATCAGCACCGGGACCCCCCCATAGATCAGCACCGGGATCCCCCCGTTATCAGCACCGGGACCCCCCCCAGGATCAGCACCGGGATCCCCCCGTTATCAGCACCGGGCCCGCCCCGCCGGTGCCGGTACCGACCCTCCAGCTCCAGCCCGTTCCGCTGCGCCAAGTGCAAGACGTTGTCGCCGACGCGGCCCCGCACCGGGACCTCCCGCCCCGTCCGGTCAACGAAGACGACGTTCACGCTTAGGGGGGGGTCAGCACCGGGGTCCCCCCCTCCATTGCCGGTACCAGGCCCCGGTACCCACGTGGCGCCCTCGGTGCTGCTGCTCAGCCCCCGCACCGCTCCCCGCAGCAGCCGCTGCGTTACCACCATGGAGGCCGCCATGATGGGCCGCACGTGACCGCGCAGTGGGCGGGGCCAGGGGAGGCAGACGCGCAGGTCCTAGCGCCCGCCGTAGGGACTGCGGCTCCTATGGATGCGTCCTCTATAGGGACCACAGGCAGGGGACCCCCAGTATAGGGGCAGCGGGGTGGGACCCCAATATAGGGTGTGCATGGAGGGGACCCCCAGTATAGGGGAATATAGAGGGGACACCCAATAAAAGGAGAGCATTGGGGGGAACCCCACTATAGGGGGAGCATGGGGGGCCCCCCAACATAGGGTGGGCGTGGGGAGGTCCCAACATATGGGGGGCATGGGGGGGTACGAAACAACCCCTTTGCATGGGGCACCAGGACACTGTAATGGCTGGGGGGGGGCCACACAGCACAGGGATAGGGGAGCCCCCCCCCCCCAGCGGGAAAGGGGGAAATTCCCAAGAAACGAGGCCAATCCAAAGGGAATTAAAGAAAAAGGCAACTTTTAATCCCTAAATCCCCGAAATCCCACCCAAAAATACCCCCACCCCCCACCCCCCCGTGGGTGACATGGGAACAAAGAGGGGGGGGTCCCGTGGGTGTCCCCCCCCTTCCCTTTATTACCCCCAAGCAGTGGGTTAAGGCAGGGACACACAAAGCTCCCAGGTACTGCTTGGGGATGATGATGATGATGATGATGGAGGGGACCCCCCTTTAGGGGACTGGGATGGGGGGGGTCCTATATTTGCCCCCCCCAACCCTAACCCAAAAGGCCTAAACGAACCCGAAAAGCAGGGAAAAGCAGCCCCTGTTTGTATAGGATTTAATGGGGGGGGGGGAGGCGCTAAAATATCCTCTTCCTCTTCAGATAGGAGTCAGCGTAGTGCCCCCCCAGGCCCTGGGAATGCTGCCCCACGTAGCAGCCCTTGGGGCTGGGCTCCAGGGGGGGCAGGAGCTGGGAGAAGCTGCGTTTCTGCCCCCCCCCCGGGCTCTGCAAGGCAAAGAGAAAAGGGGGGGGGGTGTCAATAGAGGGGGTGATGAAAGGGGGGGGTGATGGGGTTGGGGGGGGGGGGGGATGTACCTTTGCTTGGCTGGGGGGGCCAAGGGGAGGACGGTGTCTGTGGGGCCGGAGGGAGGCAGCCGGAGGGCCTAGGGGGGATAAAGGGGGGTTAAGGAAGGGGGGGACCCTGTTATGGGGGGGGTAGAAGGGGGGGGTAGAAAGGGGGGGGTAGAAAGGGGGGGGTAGAAAGGGGGGGGTAGAAAGGGGGGGGTAGAAAGGGGGGGTAGAAAGGGGGGGGTAGAAAGGGGGGGGTAAAAGGGGGGGGTAGAAAGGGGGGTAGAAAGGGGGGGTAGAAAGGGGGGGTAGAAAGGGGGGGTAGAAAGGGGGGGTAGAAAGGGGGGGGTAGAAAGGGGGGGGTAGAAAGGGGGGGGTAGAAAGGGGGGGGTAGAAAGGGGGGGGTAGAAGGGGGGGGTAGAAGGGGGGGTAGAAAGGGGGGGTAGAAAGGGGGGGTAGAAAGGGGGGGGTAGAAAGGGGGGGTAGAAAGGGGGGGTAGAAAGGGGGGGTAGAAAGGGGGGGGGATAAAGAAGGGGGGGATAAAGAAGGGGGGGGATAAAGAAGGGGGGGGATAAAGAAGGGGGGGGATAAAGAAGGGGGGGGATAAAGAAGGGGGGGGATAAAGAAGGGGGAGGATAAAGAAGGGGGGGATAAAGAAGGGGGGGATAAAGAAGGGGGGGATAAAGAAGGGGGGGGATAAAGAAGGGGGGGGATAAAGAAGGGGGGGGATAAAAGAAGGGGGGGATAAAGAAGGGGGGCATAAAGAAGGGGGGGGACAAGGGGGGGCTCTCACCTTAATGTGGCTCTGCTTGAGCCCGGCCTGGAGGCCACTGGTGAAGTAGGAAGTGGGGGAGCCTGAGTAAAAGAGGGGCAGGGTGGGGGGGGCGCCCCCCCCGCGCTCCAGCCCTGGCGAGGAAGGGAGCTGGGAAGGGAAGGGGATGAGTGAGGATGGGCACCCCCATATCCAGGGGGGGAGCCCCCATTTCCCACTAACCCCCCCCCCATAACATGCTTGGAGTGGGGGGGGGACCTTACCTTGGTCCTGCTGTGCCCAAACCCCCCCAGGATGGCTCCAGCCTGGTCCCGTGCCTGGGGGTAAATCCGGGATCCCAAATCCTTCCCATATGGATAAAGGGGGTTAAAATGGGGGGGGGGGGGGGGTGTTTTACCCCAACACCCCCCCCCCATTAACCCCCCCCCTTTTACCGGTTGGCAATCAAAGGTGAAGGCATCTGTGGGCAGGGGGGGCTGTGGGAGCCGGGCTTTGGAGCTGCCCCCCAAGCCCCCCCCCGTGCTCAGGTTCAAGCCTTTGGTGGCAGCCCCTGGAAAAGGCCAAACCGGGATAGAAAAAGGCGGAATCCATGGAAAAAAAGGGGGAATTCCAGGACGGGAATTGGGGGGGGGGGGGGGGGGGGGGCGCTCACCTCCTAAGCTGGGCGGTGGCAGGAAGCTGGGCAGGTTCAAGTAGGGATTTAGGGGGATCTTGATGTCTTTGGGGGGGTCCCCCAAGAGGGAAACCTGTGGGGGGGATAATGGGGGGGTCCAATGGGTGCTGGGGGGGGGGGTGTTTGGGTGCTGCTGGAGCAGGATCGGGCCCCCCCCCCCCCCAGTTCCTTACCCCGGCTCCGCTCTCGCTCGGCTTCGGCTTCTGGAGGCCCCCAAGGACGGAGCCCAGCAGGGCCGGGGGGAGCCCCTGCAGGGCCTGGGGGGGGGCAGGAGCAGGTGGGGGGGGGGGCGGCAGCTGCGGGCCCAGGAGCCCCCCCCCTTCCCGCTCCAAGCCCACCGGAGGCGGGAAAGCAGCGACGGGAATGGGGGCCCGGCCCGGCGGCCCCTCGGCACCTGGGGGAGAGGAGGGATGGCAGCGGGATCCATCCCCATCCCATGGGATAACGGGGAGGGAAATGGGAGGGATGGCAGCGGGATCCATCCCCATCCCATGGGATAACGGGGAGGGAAATGGGAGGGATGGCAGCGGGATCCATCCCCATCCCATGGGATAACGGGGAGGGAAATGGGAGGGATGGCAGCGGGATCCATCCCCATCCCATGGGATATCCTGCTCTTACCGGAGGGGAGCTCGGAGAGGATGGGGCCCGGGGGCTGAGCTGGAGCCAGGGCACTGCGGGGCCGAGAGCTCAGCGGTGGCTCCCCCAGGATTCCCGGTCTCTATTAGGGATAATGGGAGTTATCCGGGATCGTGGAAGCGGCCTGGAAGCTGGGCATTGGCACCGCAAGGGTCGGGAATGCCGTGTTCCAACCCCGCCTGCCCTTTACATGGAGAAACTCTTCCCAGTATCCATCTAACCCCACCCGGAGCAGCTTGAGGCCATTCCCTTGTCCTATCCCTTGGGATCGGAGCCCAGCTCCATCCTCTTGCCACCGAGCTCTAATGTCCTTCTCCATCTAAACCCCCCCCATTCCCATCACGCTTGTCCTAGGAGGCATTCCCAGCTCCGCCATTCCCGGGAGCCTTCCCTGTGTGTAAGGATGGGCAGGGAAAGCGGGAAGGCCGGGATGCGGCACCATTCCCGGTTACCTGCTGGCTCTGGTGCTGCAGCAGCAGCTGGAGGAGCGCGGTGGCGAGGGCCGGGTTGCTCACCAAGGGCACAGAGGGAGCAGCTCCCAGGATCCCTGCGGTGGGGAACATTCCAGAGGCATGGAATTGCCTCCAAGGCAGCAGAGCTCCCTGGGGGTCCCCTTTTCCTTACCCTGCTTCCCGGGGTGCAGCAGCGGAGCCAGGAGGAGCTGGAGGGAAGCGGGATTGCCCAGGCTGCTCAGGATCTGCAGGAGGCTGGGCTCCGGGAGCAGCCCCTTGCCACGGTTCAGGGCCTTGGGAATACAGGGAACGTGAGGCAACATTCCTGCGGCATTCCCGCCTGGAAAGGGGCAGGGGGAAGGCAAAGGGGCAGGGGGAAGGCAAAGGGGCAGGGGGAAGGCAAAGGGGCAGGGGGAAGGCAAAGGGGCAGGGGGAAGGCAAAGGGGCAGGGGGAAGGCAAAGGGGCAGGGGGAAGGCAAAGGGGCAGGGGGAAGGCAAAGGGGCAGGGGGAAGGCAAAGGGGCAGGGGGAAGGCAAAGGGGCAGGGGGAAGGCAAAGGGGCAGGGGGAAGGCAAAGGGGCAGGGGGAAGGCAAAGGGGCAGGGGGAAGGCAAAGGGGCAGGGGGAAGGCAAAGGGGCAGGGGGAAGGCAAAGGGGCAGGGGGAAGGCAAAGGGGCACGGGGAAGGCAAAGGGGCACGGGGAAGGCAAAGGGGCACGGGGAAGGCAAAGGGGCACGGGGAAGGCAAAGGGGCACGGGGAAGGCAAAGGGGCACGGGGAAGGCAAAGGGGCACGGGGAAGGCAAAGGGGCACGGGGAAGGCAAAGGGGCACGGGGAAGGCAAAGGGGCACGGGGAAGGCAAAGGGGCACGGGGAAGGCAAAGGGGCAGGGGGAAGGCAAAGGGGCACGGGGAAGGCAAAGGGGCACGGGGAAGGCAAAGGGGCACGGGGAAGGCAAAGGGGCACGGGGAAGGCAAAGGGGCACGGGGAAGGCAAAGGGGCACGGGGAAGGCAAAGGGGCAGGGGGAAGGCAAAGGGGCACGGGGAAGGCAAAGGGGCAGGGGGAAGGCAAAGGGGCACGGGGAAGGCAAAGGGGCACGGGGAAGGCAAAGGGGCACGGGGAAGGCAAAGGGGCACGGGGAAGGCAAAGGGGCACGGGGAAGGCAAAGGGGCAGGGGGAAGGCAAAGGGGCACGGGGAAGGCAAAGGGGCACGGGGAAGGCAAAGGGGCACGGGGAAGGCAAAGGGGCAGGGGGAAGGCAAAGGGGCACGGGGAAGGCAAAGGGGCAGGGGGAAGGCAAAGGGGCACGGGGAAGGCAAAGGGGCACGGGGAAGGCAAAGGGGCACGGGGAAGGCAAAGGGGCACGGGGAAGGCAAAGGGGCAGGGGGAAGGCAAAGGGGCACGGGGAAGGCAAAGGGGCACGGGGAAGGCAAAGGGGCAGGGGGAAGGCAAAGGGGCACGGGGAAGGCAAAGGGGCACGGGGAAGGCAAAGGGGCACGGGGAAGGCAAAGGGGCACGGGGAAGGCAAAGGGGCACGGGGAAGGCAAAGGGGCACGGGGAAGGCAAAGGGGCACGGGGAAGGCAAAGGGGCACGGGGAAGGCAAAGGGGCACGGGGAAGGCAAAGGGGCACGGGGAAGGCAAAGGGGCACGGGGAAGGCAAAGGGGCACGGGGAAGGCAAAGGGGCACGGGGAAGGCAAAGGGGCACGGGGAAGGCAAAGGGGCACGGGGAAGGCAAAGGGGCACGGGGAAGGCAAAGGGGCAGGGGGAAGGCAAAGGGGCACGGGGAAGGCAAAGGGGCACGGGGAAGGCAAAGGGGCACGGGGAAGGCAAAGGGGCACGGGGAAGGCAAAGGGGCAGGGGGAAGGCAAAGGGGCACGGGGAAGGCAAAGGGGCACGGGGAAGGCAAAGGGGCACGGGGAAGGCAAAGGGGCACGGGGAAGGCAAAGGGGCACGGGGAAGGCAAAGGGGCACGGGGAAGGCAAAGGGGCACGGGGAAGGCAAAGGGGCACGGGGAAGGCAAAGGGGCACGGGGAAGGCAAAGGGGCAGAGGGAAGCAGGGGCCCACCATTGCCTGCGCCGCTGTCAGTGCCGCCAGCATGCTGCGCCCGGGAGGCCCGGGAGCGCAGAAGGAGACCCGGACGTGATTCCCGGCGAGTGGAAATCCATCGGTGGCCTCTTGCACCAGCTCCGCCAGCTCCGGGGACTCGTATTCCAGCACCGCAAAGCCCTTGAGCTGCCCGTCCTGCCCGTAGGCCAGCTGGGAAGAGCAGGGAATCAGCAGGGAAGACGCCAATGGCCAGCCCCATTCCCAAGGCAGTTCCCAGCTCACCTGGCAGAAAGCGGGAGCGCCGGCGGCCGAGAAGACGCGGCGCAGCTCTTCCAGGTCGGAATAGCTGTGGGGCAGCTTATCCACACACAGGCACTTGGAATGGAGCAGCTCCGGCGTCAAGTGGTTGGCATCCATCCAGTGCACGTAGAGGGTGCGGGTGCCCAGCGGCTTCCCGAGCAGCTCCAGCTTGGCCCGGGCCGCCGCGTCCTTCTTCATGTACTCCACGAAGCCGTAGCCTTTGGAATGGCCGGTTGTGGGGTTGTAGACCAGGAAGCAGCGCTCCAGGTTGCCGAAGGGGCGGACGAGCTCCTCGAACTGCTGCTGGCTGAGCAGGCGCGGGAGGTTGGCGATGCAGAGCAGAGCGTCCGCGGACTGGAGCTGCACCGAGAGCTCCCGCTCGCGCAGGCGGCTCCGGTGGAGCTTGGCGATGGCCGCTTCCGCCTGGTCCCGGTTGAGGAGCGTGACGAAGGCTGCGGGCCAAGAGCGGGGAAAAGGCGGGATGGAGGGGGCAAAGGGGCTCCGCTGCCATAGGGGAAGCGTCTCCATTCAAGGCAGCCCAGTATCCCGTAGGGAAAAGGGGGGGAAAGCTGGAGCTGGGCTGCAAGGGAATCACTGTGGGATAAGGGGGGACTGAGGCGACCAAGAGGGGAAAAGCAGCAAGGAACGGTTGGGAAGGAGCTTGGGAGCATCCAGGTCCAAGCTCCTGCTCCAGGCAGGGATACCTCACATTAGAGCATCCAAAGCGCCTCCATTGAGCCCATCCCAGTATCCCAGCACCCTCACAGGGAAAAGCTTCCCTGTATCCATCCCGAACTTCCCATTTTTAACCCCTTGTCCTATCCCTATCAAAGGCCCCCCTCCACATCCCTGCTCCAACAGGAGGACACCGGAGCTGGAGGCAGCATCCAAGCAGGCTCCCGGCAGTGCATCCCAAGGCCGTGGCCATGGATTCGGGATCGGGATCGGGATACTCACCGGTCCCTTTGCACTTATCCACGAAGCAATACTTGAGCTTGTAGTCACTGAGCAGGTCATGGACTTCCTAAGGGAACGGGAAGGAAGGGATCACCGGAAGGGAAAAGCGGCTTCTTCCCAGCCCATCCCTATGGAGCATCCCGTAACAGGGATAAGGGAACCCCCAGGCCTCATTGGCCCCACTTGGCCGCTCCTCCTCCCGCTTGAACCGCTTCAACCGGTCGCACTTTACCCTCCGGGCGATGGATAAGGGGGAAAGGGGAAGGGAACGGCGGGAAGGACGCGGCCCTGCTCCCGCTATTCCCACGGGATAAAGGGAAGGAGCTAAAGGGGCCCCAACGGATCCCGGTACCTGGTTGCTGACGTCCGCCGGCAGGCCCCGGATCAGCAGCTTCCGGCGGTTCCGGAACTGCCGGGCGCTGCGGGCCAAGCGGCTCCGCACCTCGGCCGGGTCCAGCGGCGGCAGCTCCTCCTCCGGGGCCCGGCCCAGCCCGCGGCCCAGCTCCGGTACCGAGGCCTCCGGGCCCGGCGCCGTTAGGGACAACGCCGCCGCCATCTTGGGCCCTCGCCGCCTGCGGAGCGCCGCTAAGACGGCGCCGTCTCATTGGTCCCACCCGCCGCGGCGCGGAGTGTTCGAGGTGGGGATTGGGCAAGAGCGAAACAACCAAGCCGGGAGCATCGGTGCTCGCTATTGGACGGAGACGGCTTTTTATTTACCGTTCCGCGCTCTGATTGGACAGGAGGCGGCGAGCCCGGCGCCCTGATTGGACGATTACCACGCACTGATTTGAGGGTTCGCAAAGGAACCCCCAACCCTGCCGCCCTATAACCCCCATAGAGACCCCCCCATACGGGTTCCTGACCCCCCCCCCGCCCTATAGGGCCCCCGAGCCCCGCTATAGGCCCCCACAGACCCCCCCAGGAGGCCATAGGAGCTGGCTGGGGCCATTACATCCTTTATTGGGGGTCAGGGGGGTAAAGGGGGGGAACCCCCACCCCACAGCCCCCCCCACTGCTGCGGGGGGGGGGCAATAAATAAAGGGGGGCCATAGAGCAGTGCCCCCCCCTCTTAAACCCTTAAAGTGCCACAGTCCTGGTGCTGAAGCCCCATTCCTTGGGGAGGGAGCCCCCCAAATTGGGGGGGGGGGGGGTGTGTGTGTGTTAGATCCAGCCCCCCCATTGGCACCTCCCACCCCCCCGTCTCATTCACAGTGTTCGGCCTCATCCCGGCCTTCGGAATACCGGGAATGGCGGCATCGGGATGCAAAGAGCTCCCCCCCCAATGCAGTGGTATGGGGAGCAAAGGGGGGGGGTCCCCATTGTGTGTGTGTGTCCCCCCCCCAGGTCCCATCAACAGAGGCTGAAGACGGAGGGGGCCTGATCCCGGTATTTCTCCTGGAAGCTCCGGAGCACGGGCACGAGGTTCTGGAATGCCGGGCGGAAAGAGGCCTCCGCTTCCCAACAGCTCCGCAGCAGCCGGTAGAGCTGGGGGCAGGAAGGGGGCGGGATGGGACCGGGAGCATCACCCCCCTTCCCCACCCATTCCCGTTTCCCCCACTTTTCCTCTTTTCCCACTTTTTTCCTCACTTTTCCCACTTTTTTCCTCACTTTTCCCACTTTTTTCCTCACTTTTCCCACTTTTTTCCTCACTTTTCCCACCTTTTTCCCCACTTTTCCCTCTTTTCCCCAACTTTTCCCACTTTTTCCCCACTTTCCCTCTTTTCTCACTTTTCTTCTCCACTTTTCCCTCTTTTCCCCACTTTTCCCTCTTTTCCCCTCCCCTGGCTCCACTTCCCTCTTCCTCCCCATTTCCTTCCTGCCCTGGGGGCCAGCACAGCCCAGGGTGACACAGACAGAGCCGGACACACAGACCTGGACACATGGACACGGACACATGGACACGGACACATGGACATGGATACAGACATGGACACATGGACATGGACACATGGATATGGACACACGGATATGGCTATATGGACACATGACATGGACATGGATACATGGACACATGGATATGGACACATGGACATGGCTACAGACATGGACACACGGATATGGATACATAGACACAGGGACATGGACACACAGACATGGGCACATGGACATGGATATAGACATGGACACATGGATATGGAGACATGGACATGGACACAGGGATATGGCTATATGGACACATGACATGGACACGGATACATGGACACATGGATATGGACACATGGACAGATGGACATGGACGCACAGACATGGACACAGACATGGACACATGGATATGGACACATGGACATGGATACAGACATGGACACACGGATATGGATCCATGGATCCATGGCCACGGTGGCAGCATCACCTCTGCCGGGCAGTCCCTGGGGCTGGGCAGGCGCCGGCCGCGCTCCAGCACCTCGATGAGCCTCAGCACCGTCATCTGCCCCTGCGTGGCCCCGATCAGCTCCAGGAACTTCTGCAGCCGGGGGGGGGAAACCGGGAGCCGGTGACCCCCTCGATCCTGATCCCGATCCCATTCCCATTCCCGGGCCTCACCACCGGCGGGCTCTGCCCCACGTCGCAGCGCGTCAGCAGCTCGTAGAGCGTCACCCCGAAGGACCACACGTCCGAGGCGTAGTAGAACTTGCACTCCTTGAGGCACTCCACGGCGTACCTGCACCACGGGGCACCCATGAGCAGCCAGCATCACCCTGGGGGGGTCTCCCTGTGTGTGCGTGTCCCCCCCCCCCCCCCAAAGTGGTACCCACCAGAAGACGGGGCTGTCCCCATCCTCCCGCACGCGGTAATAGTCGTGGCCCTCAGGGATGGCTTTGGCTAAGCCGAAGTCTCCGATCTTCACCACGTGCTCATTCTCCAGCAGCACGTTCCGGGCGGCCAAATCCCTATGGATGTAGTGCAGGGAGTGCAGGTAGGCCATTCCCTAAGGATGGGATACGGGGGGGGGGGGGGGGGGGTCAGAGGCATTGGGAAAAGGGAGGGGAGGGTTTAGGGATGGAGAGGGAAGGAGGAGGCTTCACCTCGCAGATCTGCTGGGCGAAGAGCAGGATGTGGGCCAGGCTGACGTTGTGCTTGGGAAGGTAATCCCGGAGGCTTCCCAAGGGCACGTATTCCATGATGAGCTGCACGATCTTCTCACCTGCGGGAAGGAGGGGCATGGAATCCAGGGAGAAGGCATCAAATTCCCGCTGGGAATCGCTGCCCCCCCCCGCCCCAAAAACCAGGGAGGAATTGGGGGTTGAAGTGGAATGGAATCCATCATGGAATGGCGTGGGTTGGAAGGGACCGGAAGCTCATCCCCATGCCTCGTGCTACACCAGGTTGCTCCAAGGGATGGGGCATCCAACCCTTCTCCATTGAACCCATCCCAGTGTCCCGGCCCCCTCCCAGGCTTCTCCACTGAATCCATCCCAGTGTCCCAGCCCAATCTCAGTGTTCCCATTGAACCCATCCCAGTGTCCCAGCCCAATCCCAGTGTTCCCATTGAACCCATCCCAGTGTCCCAGCCCAATCCCAGTGTTCCCATTGAACCCATCCCAGTGTCCCAGCCCCCTCCCAGGCTTCTCCACTGAACCCATCCCAGCGTCCCAGCCCCCTCCCAGGCTTCTCCACTGAATCCATCCCAGTGTCCCAGCCCAATCCCAGTGTTCCCATTGAACCCATCCCAGTGTCCCAGCCCAATCCCAGTGTTCCCATTGAACCCATCCCAGTGTCCCAGCATGATCCTGGGAAGAACTCCCCCCATTGAACCCATCCCAGCCCCCTCCCAGGCCCCTCCATTGAACCCATCCCAGTGTCCCAGCCCCTTCCCAGGCCCCTCCATTGAACCCATCCCAGTGTCCCAGCCCCTTCCCAGGCCCCTCCATTGAACCCATCCCAGTGTCCCAGCCCCCTCCCAGGCTTCTCCACTGAATCCATTCCAGTGTCCCAGCCCAATCCCAGTGTTCCCATTGAACCCATCCCAGTGTCCCGGCCCCCTCCCAGGCTTCTCCACTGAATCCATCCCAGTGTCCCAGCCCAATCCCAGTGTTCCCATTGAACCCATCCCAGTGTCCCAGCCCCCTCCCAGGCTTCTCCATTGAACCCATCCCAGTGTCCCAGCCCCCTCCCAGGCTTCTCCACTGAACCCATCCCAGTGTCCCAGCCCAATCCCAGTGTTCCCATTGAACCCATCCCAGTGTCCCAGCCCCCTCCCAGGCTTCTCCATTGAACCCATCCCAGTGTCCCGGCCCCCTCCCAGGCTTCTCCACTGAATCCATCCCAGTGTCCCAGCCCAATCCCAGTGTTCCCATTGAACCCATCCCAGTGTCCCAGCCCCCTCCCAGGCTTCTCCATTGAACCCATCCCAGTGTCCCAGCCCAATCCCAGGCTTCTCCACTGAACCCATCCCAGTGTCCCAGCCCAATCCCAGTGTTCCCATTGAACCCATCCCAGTGTCCCAGCCCCCTCCCAGGCTTCTCCACTGAACCCATCCCAGTGTCCCAGCCCAATCCCAGTGTTCCCATTGAACCCATCCCAGTGTCCCAGCCCCCTCCCAGGCTTCTCCATTGAACCCATCCCAGTGTCCCAGCCCAATCCCAGTGTTCCCATTGAACCCATCCCAGTGTCCCGGCCCCCTCCCAGGCTTCTCCATTGAACCCATCCCAGTGTCCCAGCCCCCTCCCAGGCTTCTCCATTGAACCCATCCCAGTGTCCCAGCCCAATCCCAGTGTTCCCATTGAACCCATCCCAGTGTCCCAGCCCCCTCCCAGGCTTCTCCATTGAACCCATCCCAGTGTCCCAGCCCCCTCCCAGGCTTCTCCACTGAACCCATCCCAGTGTCCCAGCCCAATCCCAGTGTTCCCATTGAACCCATCCCAGCGTCCCAGCCCCCTCCCAGGCTTCTCCATTGAACCCATCCCAGCGTCCCAGCCCCCTCCCAGGCTTCTCCACTGAATCCATCCCAGTGTCCCAGCCCAATCCCAGTGTTCCCATTGAACCCATCCCAGTGTCCCAGCATGATCCTGGGAAGAACTCCCCCCATTGAACCCATCCCAGCCCCCTCCCAGGCCCCTCCATTGAACCCATCCCAGTGTCCCAGCCCCCTCCCAGGCCCCTCCATTGAACCCATCCCAGTGTCCCAGCCCCTTCCCAGGCCCCTCCATTGAACCCATCCCAGTGTCCCAGCATCCTCCCAGGCTTCTCCATTGAGCCCATCCCAGCGTCCCAGCCCCCTCCCAGGCCCCTCCACTGAACCCATCCCAGCCCCCTCCCAGTGTTCCCATTGAGCCCATCCCAGCATCCTCCTGGGAACAACTTCCCTGTGCCCCCCCCGCAAACCCGACGCCTTCCCCTTTCTCCCTCCCAGCATCCTTCAGCTCCGGAGCTTCTCCCTCCGCCTCCTCCTCCCCATCCCCGTGGTCCTCACCCCTCTACTGGGGGCTGGCCCAGCCCTATGGGTGCCCCCCCTGCGCACCCATGGGTGCCCACCCTGCTCGCTGCAGCACCCCTTGTACTTGACGATGTTCTCGTGGTACAGGGTCTTGAGGATCTGGATCTCCCTTTCCCAGCTGGAAAGGAGCTCCCGGCTGCATCCGGCCTTGAGGGACTTCACGGCCACCATCTCCCCGGTGCCATCGTTGGTGGGGTCGTAGCAGTAGAGCCCAACCTTCCCGAAGTGGCCCTGCGGGAGAAGGAGGCGCTGGAGGCCGCATCCCGATGGGAAGGAGCAATTCCCGCCTTCCCCACGCCGGGAGCAGCGGTGCTGGAGCAATGGGATTGGAAAGGGTTCATAGGGGAGAGGTGGCAATGGAGGGTTGGGGTTTGGTGGGAAGAGGATGGATTCATCCAATGGGGATTCATTGGAATCAGGTTGGGAAGAGGACGGATTCATCCAATGAGGATTCATTGGAATCAGGTTGGGAAGAGGACGGATTCATCCAATGGGGATTCATTGGAATCAGGTTGGGAAGAGGACGGATTCATCCAATGGGGATTCATTGGAATCAGGTTGGGAAGAGGACGGATTCATCCAATGGGGATTCATTGGAATCAGGTTGGGAAGAGGACGGATTCATCCAATGGGGATTCATTGGAATCAGGTTGGGAAGAGGATGGATTCATCCAATGGGGATTCATTGGAATCAGGTTGGGAAGAGGACGGATTCATCCAATGGGGATTCATTGGAATCAGGTTGGGAAGAGGACGGATTCATCCAACGAGGATTCATTGGAATCAGGTTGGGAAGAGGACGGATTCATCCAATGGGGATTCATTGGAATCAGGTTGGGAAGAGGACGGATTCATCCAATGAGGATTCATTGGAATCAGGTTGGGAAGAGGACGGATTCATCCAATGGGGATTCATTGGAATCAGGTTGGGAAGAGGACGGATTCATCCAATGGGGATTCATTGGAATCAGGTTGGGAAGAGGACGGATTCATCCAACGAGGATTCATTGGAATCAGGTTGGGAAGAGGACGGATTCATCCAATGGGGATTCATTGGAATCAGGTTGGGAAGAGGACGGATTCATCCAATGGGGATTCATTGGAATCAGGTTGGGAAGAGGACGGATTCATCCAATGAGGATTCATTGGAATCAGGTTGGGAAGAGGACGGATTCATCCAATGAGGATTCATTGGAATCAGGTTGGGAAAAGGACGGATTCATCCAATGTGGATTCATTGGAATCAGGTTGGGAAGAGGACGGATTCATCCAATGAGGATTCATTGGAATCAGGTTGGGAAAAGGACGGATTTATCCAATGAGGATTCATTGGAATCAGGTTGGGAAGAGGCCGGATTCATCCAATGGGGATTCATTGGAATCAGGTTGGGAAGAGGACGGATTCATCCAATGTGGATTCATTGGAATCAGGTTGGGAAAGGACTGGAATGAACCTGGATAACCCCTGGGCCCACCCAAAGCGGGGTTGATCCCTGAGGGATTGATCCCCTCATTTCCTTTGGGAATCTTGAATTCCCATTCAAACCTGGGGGTTGGCAACGACCATTCCCGCCATCCCCTAAACCAAATCCATGTTTCTGGAGGAGGGGGATGGGATGCACCTCCCCCAGCTCCCGGATCTTCTTCAGGTAACGCTTCTGGAAAACAGTGGGATCCGAGACTGGGAAGTCGGGATTCACCGCGGTGACATCCACAAGGGCTGGGAATGAGGGAAGAGGAGGGGAGGGGGGAGATGCTCCTTTATCCCCATTCCCACATTGGACTTTTGCCCTTTTCTCCCTCATTCCCCCTTTTCCCACATTTTTCCTTTCCTTTTCCCATTTTCCCCCCTTTTCCCATCTCTTTCCCTCCCTTTTCCCCTTTTCTCCCTTATTCTCCCCCTTTTCCCATTTTCCCCCCCTTTTTCCATCTGTTTCCCTCCCTTTTTCCCCCTCTTTTCCTTTCCTTTTCCAATCTTTCCCCCTTTTCCCATCTCTTTCCCTTTTTCCCCCCCTTTCCTTTCCTTTTCCAATCTTTCCCCCTTTTCCCATCTCCTTCCCTCCCTTTTTCCCTTCTTCCCCCTCTTTTCCTTTCCTTTTCCAATCTTTCCCCCTTTTCCCATCTCTTTCCCTTTTTCCCCCCCTTTTCCTTTCCTTTTCCAATCTTTCCCCCTTTTCCCATCTCCTTCCCTCCCTTTTTCCCTTCTTCCCCCTCTTTTCCTTTCCTTTTCCAATCTTTCCCCCTTTTCCCATCTCTTTCCCTTTTTCCCCCTCTTTTCCTTTCCTTTTCCAATCTTTCCCCCTTTTCCCATCTCCTTCCCTCCCTTTTTCCCTTCTTCCCCCTCTTTTCCTTTCCTTTTCCAATCTTTCCCCCTTTTCCCATCTCCTTCCCTCCATTTTTCCCCCTTTTCCTTTCCTTTTCCAATCTTTCCCCCTTTTCCCATCTCCTTCCCTCCCTTTTTCCCTTCTTCCCCCTCTTTTCCTTTCCTTTTCCAATCTTTCCCCCTTTTCCCATCTCTTTCCCTTTTTCCCCCCCTTTTCCTTTCCTTTTCCAATCTTTCCCCCTTTTCCCATCTCTTTCCCTTTTTCCCCCCCTTTTCCTTTCCTTTTCCAATCTTTCCCCCTTTTCCCATCTCTTTCCCTTTTTCCCCCCCTTTTCCTTTCCTTTTCCAATCTTTCCCCCTTTTCCCATCTCCTTCCCTCCCTTTTTCCCTTCTTCCCCCTCTTTTCCTTTCCTTTTCCAATCTTTCCCCCTTTTCCCATTTCCTTCCCTCCCTTTTTCCCCCTTTTCCTTTCCTTTTCCAATCTTTCCCCCTTTTCCCATCTCTTTCCCTTTTTCCCCCCCTTTTCCTTTCCTTTTCCAATCTTTCCCCCTTTTCCCATCTCTTTCCCTTTTTCCCCCTCTTTTCCTTTCCTTTTCCAATCTTTCCCCCTTTTCCCATCTCTTTCCCTTTTTCCCCCCCTTTTCCTTTCCTTTTCCAATCTTTCCCCCTTTTCCCATCTCCTTCCCTCCCTTCTTCCCCCTTTTCCTTTCCTTTTCCAATCTTTCCCCCTTTTCCCATCTCTTTCCCTTTTTCCCCCCCTTTTCCTTTCCTTTTCCAATCTTTCCCCCTTTTCCCATCTCTTTCCCTTTTTCCCCCTCTTTTCCTTTCCTTTTCCAATCTTTCCCCCTTTTCCCATCTCTTTCCCTTTTTCCCCCCCTTTTCCTTTCCTTTTCCAATCTTTCCCCCTTTTGCCATCTCCTTCCCTCCCTTTTTCCCTTCTTCCCCCTCTTTTCCTTTCCTTTTCCAATCTTTCCCCCTTTTCCCATCTCCTTCCCTCCCTTTTTCCCCCTTTTCCTTTCCTTTTCCAATCTTTCCCCCTTTTCCCATCTCCTTCCCTTTTTCCCCCCCTTTTCCTTTCCTTTTCCAATCTTTCCCCCTTTTCCCATCTCCTTCCCTCCCTTTTTCCCTTCTTCCCCCTCTTTTCCTTTCCTTTTCCAATCTTTCCCCCTTTTCCCATCTCTTTCCCTTTTTCCCCCCCTTTTCCTTTCCTTTTCCAATCTTTCCCCCTTTTCCCATCTCTTTCCCTTTTTCCCCCCCTTTTCCTTTCCTTTTCCAATCTTTCCCCCTTTTCCCATCTCCTTCCCTCCCTTTTTCCCTTCTTCCCCCTCTTTTCCTTTCCTTTTCCAATCTTTCCCCCTTTTCCCATCTCTTTCTCTTTTTCCCCCCCTTTTCCTTTCCTTTTCCAATCTTTCCCCCTTTTCCCATCTCCTTCCCTCCCTTTTTCCCTTCTTCCCCCTCTTTTCCTTTCCTTTTCCAATCTTTCCCCCTTTTCCCATCTCTTTTCCTTTTTCCCCCCCTTTTCCTTTCCTTTTCCAATCTTTCCCCCTTTTCCCCTCTCTTTCCCTCCCTTCTTCCCCCTTTTCCTTTCCTTTTCCCATTTCCCCCCCGTTCCGCCATCCCGCGCAGGGATCGGCAGCCCCACCGTGCGCCTGGAGCTGGGTCAGATCCCGCAGGATGGTCCGGAAGGACGGCCGCTCCGCAGGGCTGTAGTTCAGGCACTGACAGATGAGGGTGGCCAATTCCCGGCAGGAAGGCTCGGGAAGGCGATGCCTCTTCTCATAGAAACGCTCTTTCTAGGGCGGAAAAAAGCCGGAAAAGCAGCGCTTCCATCGGGAACCGGAGCCATTCCCGGCTGGAAGAGCCGGGATTGGGGATGCGGAGCGGGCTCAGCACCTCGGAAGGGGCCCGTTCCTTCAGTGGGACGTCGGCATCGAAGCAGATCTCCAGCAAGGTGGTACCGAAGCTCCATTTATCCGCTGCCGGGCTGAGGTTTCCCGCATCCCAAACGCATTCCGGAGCGATCCATGGGATCCGGTCCACACGCTCTTTGGGAGAGGGGAAGGATGCTGAGGATGCAGGCAGGAAGAACACGGAGAAGGCGAAAAGCTTCCCACAGCGGGATCGGTTCCGCGTGTTCAAGATGCCCCAAATCCCACGGGAAGCAGGGAAGGAGGGGAGGAAAATCCACCTGGAATTCCAGCCCGGAGCATGGAACAAGCCAATACCTTCCCGGGAGAGCACGGCGAAGCTGAGGCCGGGATCGCTGAGCTTCACAAAGGGCACAGCTCCCTCTTCCAGCCCTTTCCTGGCCAGCAGGATGTTCTTGGCACACACGTTGCCGTGCACCAGGTTCTTGTCTTCCTGTTGGGATAATCCGGGAATATCATGGCATGGTTTGGAAAGGGACCTTAAAGCTCATCCAATTCCAAGCCTTAAATAGGGAGATTCCCGCTGGAGAGCACGACGCGCAGCTTGGGATCGCCCTAAGGCAGGGGCAGGAGCTTGCACTGGGCCTCGTGGAGCTTCCTTGGGAACAAGGAGAGATCCCAAAGGAAACGCTCCAGGCTCCCTTTCCCTGCCTCACCTCCTCCTTATCCCTTGGCACAAACCCAAACCTAAGGCAGGCAACGAAAGGAAGGGGAAGATTGACTTTGGGAAGCACAGGGCAGCTCATTCCCAAATCCCAAGGGCACAAGCAGCGCTTGGAGGCGATTCCAGCCCCATTCCCTGCTGGAAGCATCCCGGGAAGCTGCATTACCAGGTAGCTCAAGGCACTGGCCAGCTGCTTGGCCACGGTGATCTTCCAGGCCACGCTGATCCGGCCCTTTTCCTTCCTCAGCAGCACATCCAAGGGTCCGTGTTCCACAAACTCCTCCACCATAATATCTGGGAAGAGGGAGCCGTTATCCCGCTGTGCCGACAGCGCCGGGAAAAGCTGGGAAAGGCTGGGAATTGCCTCGGGCTTACTCTCGGAGCCGCGCACGCAGACGCCGTGCACGAAGGCCAAGTGGACGTGGGCCACTTGGCTCATGAGGCTGGCGCTCTCGAAGAAGGCCTGCGGGGACAGGGAGCATCCATGGAAGAGCCATTCCCAAGCTGGAAAAGACCGGGAAGCTCATCCCATTCCCGGATCCACGGGCACCTTCCAGTGAGCATCCCTTCAAGGGCTTCATCCCGAGACGGAGCGCCATTCCCGCTTGTCCCATCCCTTGTCCGAGGCCCCATTCCTGACACCGGGATGCGCTCACCAGGGATATATCCCTATGGCTGGGGTCCAGCACCTTCAGCACCACGTGCAGCTCCCGGCTGTTGTTGTTCTGCTCCGTGGAGAAGTATTCGGCTTCATCCTCGCTGGTCCCATGGATGCTCAGGACCCCGTCGTAGATGTTGGTGCGGGTGCCTTGGCCCAAATGGGCTCTCTGCAGGGACACACAAGGGGCTTGCTGTCATTCCAGCCCATTCCCATTGTTTTCCTGCTATTCCAGCTCCATTCCCTTTCCCAGCCTTCACCCTTGGTGCCAAACTCCAGCTCTGGAGTGCTCCTGCTCCAGGCACCCCTTTGCTCCCCCCTTCTCCTCCCAATGGCTCCGCAGCTCTCAAAGCACCCGGGCTACCGGCAGCATCCCATGGGATGGGGAGCGGGATGCTCCGGTGCCCGGCAGGGGCAGGACCTGGGTGAGCTCCGTCTTGCGGATCTGGTGGAAGCTGAGCTGGGAGAGGTTGAGGAGCTGCTTCGGGCTCTCCTTCGCCTTCCTGGCGATGAGCAGGTCCGAGATCTCTGCCGGAGGGAGGGGAGAGGCTGCTGCCGATGCTCCGGGAATCCCGGGATGCTCCCATCGCGGTGGGGAAGCAGCCCCTGTACCTCCTGCTTTGGGTGGGCAGCATCGCTTCACCGTGAAGCTCTCGTTGCCGGACTTGAGGGTGCAGCCCTTGAGCACATCCAGGAGCTCCCGCAGGGTGGGGAATTCCCGCTCCCAGCCTTCCAGCACAAAGGAATTGCGTTTCTTCTGGATGCGGAACTGCCGGTACTTGAGGCCGCCTCGCACGCCGGGAGCCTGGCGACGCCGGGAGCGGGATGCGCGCTGCAGCTTCCCAACAGCCAAAAAGCCCTTCCCGAGCGGAGCATCCCCGATTCCCGGGAATGCCGTGTCCTACCTGCTCTTGGCCCCGTTTGACCACAGACAGGATCATCCTGTTGAAGTCCAGGACGCTCCAGCGCAGGATGTAGAGCCCTTCCTCCTCCTCCCGGCGCAGCTTGGCAAAGACAAATTCCTCCCTGGAAAACGGGAATGGCGCGGGATGAGCCCCCCCGCCATCCCAGATTCCCAGCGTCGGGAAGCAGGCACTCACTGCATGGGCCCGTGGATGCCGTTCTGGATGCTCATGAGGAGCCGAGGGGGTGCCACTTGGTGGCACAGGTAGTGGCTGGAGTCCGCGGTGAGGCGGAAGTAGCCGTCCACCAAGGAGACCAAGGAGAGCGCATTCCCGGGGCATGGAAGCACCACATCCTGGAAGGAGGGAGGGAAGAGGCTCAGCAGCACCATCAGCACCCAAAGGCCACCATGAAAGAGCATCAGACTCAAAGAGGAACCCTAAGGGCAGCTTCCAGTGAGGAATGGGGCTACAGGGAAGCGGGAGAGGGAGCTCCAGCAGGGATGGGTTCAAGCTGGAATGGGAATTCAGCTTGGATACAAGGAAGTTCTTCCCTGTGAGGGTACTGGGACACTGGGATGGGTTGAAGGGAGAAAGTTGGGATGCTCCATCCCTGGCAGTGCTCAAGACAGAGCCTTGGGTGCCGTGGTCCAATGGGAAGAGTCCCTGCTCCTGGCAGACGGTTGCGATCGGATGCTCCTCAGCTCCTTCCCAACCCGTTCCATGACTTTAGGAGGAATTCCCACTTGCGGCCATGGACCAGATCCTTGTGCTTCCCATCTCGGCCCATGGAGCGAGCTCCACTCACCAGGCACTTGTTGTCCTGCCGATGGATGCTGACCCGGCAATCCTGGACCACGATGTGGGTGACCTCCTGGAAGTCACAGAACTGGGACCATTTGGGATCATCCCGCTCTGCAGGAGCCGATCCCTTGGGCTCCAGCTCCTTGTTCCGGTTCTTCCTCCCAAAGTAGCCCCGAGGGGAAGAGGTCTCCGAGTTCTGCAGAGGGAAAGACGGGAAAGGGTCAATTCCTACCGCTGGGAACAAGGGCAAACCGGGATCAACGGGCAAGGAACGGGAGCACACGGGAAGAAGCAGTGGGATGGGACTGGGATGGCACCGGGAAGCACCCACCTCTACGGGCACCGCCCGCCACTGGATCCCGCTTGTGCCGGTGATGAGGACCTCATGGGTGACCGCCGGCTCCTTCGCCAGCACCGGATGCTCCGGATGGATCCCATTGGGCTGCACCTTTTCCCCTTCGGAAGAGGTATCCAAGGCAAGCACCGGGAAGAGCTCGCTCCCGAAGCGAGGAGCGAGCTGCTCCAAGGTGGATAAGTACTTGTACATGATATCCGGAGCCGTGAGCTTCCCGGTGCCCACCGTGTGCCTCTGGAAGCGCTGCAGGAACTTGCGGAAGAGGCTCTTGAGGCGGAATCTGGTCAGGAAGTTGTTCTCTTGGAGCTGGCGGCAGAAGGAACGCGGGATGCACTCCTTGAAACTGGGGAGGGAAGGGAAAGGCTTCGCTACAGCGGCCTCGGGAGCATCCCATAGGGAAAGGGATGGGATTCTCCTCCTCTGCGGAGCTGCTGGAGCAAGGGCAGAGGGGGGAGTTCTTCCCTGTGGGACACTGGGATGGGATGAAGGGAGAAGGTCTGGGAGCGATGGGAGGTCCACGGATCTCAGCCATGGAAGCAGGAGGAGCCCTTCCAACCCAAGCCAAGCCGGAGAGGACAAAAGCTGGAATGCCAGGAGCAGAACATCAGGAATCACCTGTGTTTCCTGGCTACTTCCTCCAGGGAGATGCCTTTCCTGAGGGCCATATGGGAGAGATGGAGCACGGCCATGCCCAGGCTCTCGTTCTTGAACCTCTGCACCTCCTGCTCGCTCGGCAGCTCCCTCAAAGAGGCCACGTCGTGGATGAACTCGTATTTCCCCTATTCCAAGCGGGAAGAACAGGGGACAACCAAAGGAATGACGCTGCTTGGGCCTCTAATCCCTGTGGCTGCCCCACGGTGGGGTTGGTACCTGCTCAAAGAGGTACTCGAAGGATGCTCTGTCGAGCAGGGCCGATCCCTGCATCCCCTCATTGGGATGCTCGCCCTGGCGTGGGGCATTCCGATAGACGGCCGGCTCCTTCTCATTCATCCCATGCCAATTGCGGAAGTAATACCTGGGAAAGCAAGGAGGGAAGAGCCCCTTCCAAGCGCCTGGAATGGGCCGCGAGATGTTCCCTAAGGAAAGCCGGGAATGGGCCCCACCGCATGCGGAAGAGCAGGTTGAGGTTGGTGTCCTTGCCGATGTGGAAGAGGTGGTTGGGGGGGAGCCACACTTGGCTCTGGGGGTCGTAGAGGGCAAAGAGGCTGTAGCACAGCGGCGTGATCCCTGCAACGGGAATGGGGCTTCCGTGAGGCATTCCCGGGAAAACAAGCCCTTGAAGGGATAGGAAACCCCCCATCCCCGATGGAGGAGGCCAGAGGGCGGGAATTCCATGCACCGATGCGGTGGGCCAGGTCGATGCAGATGTCCTCGGCGCTGAGCGTGCCCTGGCTGTAGGTCCGGCAGCATTCCCGCTCTTCCTGCCCGCTCCAATGCAGGAACACCTTCACCCCGGCACCGCTCGGGAAGCAGCAGGCGTCGGGGGCCGAGTCGCTGGGCTTCACAGTGCATTGGCACAGAGACATGGCTGGAATCGGGGGGGGGGGGGAGACAGGGAACACCGGCTCAGGGGAGCAACCGGGAAGAGCTTTGGATCCATCCCATCCGAGCATTCCCAGCGCTTCCAAGGCCGCCATGGGGTGGGAACGCTTCCAGGAATGGTGACTCCAGCATTGCCCTGCTTCCAATCCCAACCCCTCCTTTAGGGGGATAAACTCATCCCGGTCTCCATCTAAACCTTCCCTGGAAGAGCTTGATCCCGTTATCAGAGACCAGCCCCCTCCTGGCTCCATCCCGTACAGGGATGAGGCTCCCAGTGCCCAGCACAGGGGGGGGACAACCCCTGCCCTGCTCCTGCCGGACACGGGCGCTGATCCAGCCGGGAATTCCATAGGGAATCCATCAATCCCAGCTGGGAACTGGGCACCTCCCGCTGCGGCCACGCACCTCAGTGGCACCTGAAGCATCCCTCGGTGCCGGGATCCAAGCGGGAAGAGGCTGCGCGCACCTGGATAGGGAGGAAGTGACCCCTCAAGAGCCCCAAACGGGCCCCCCCCATCGCAATACCCCCCTCATATCGCGATACCACCCCCCTGCCCCCCCCCCCCCATATCGCGATATCCTCCCCGCTCGTACCAGGCCCCGCTCCGCTCCAGCCCGCTCCACCCCGCAGAGCGGCCGCTTCCTATTGGGCCCGAGAGACGCGCGCTGCCATTGGCCCAGCGTCGCCGCGCCCACACGCCCTCGCCCTATGAGCGTGGCACAGGGAGCGGCTCCGCCCCCCGAAGGGCCGGCGGTGATTGGCTGCTGAGTCGGAGGCCTGAGTGGTGCCAGGGGAGCTGCTGGGTCCTAGCGCCCTCGGAGGCGGAGCGGGAGCGCAGCTGGATCCAAAGGGGAAGATCCACAGGTGGATCCAAAGGGGGGAACCCACAGGTGGATCCAATGGGGGGGATCCACAGACGGATCCAATGGGAGGGAACCACAGCCGGATTCAATGGGAGGGGATCTACAGCCGGATCCAATGGGAGAGATCCACAGCTGGATCCAAAGGGGGGAACCCACAGGTGGATCCAATAGGGGGAATCCACAGGTGGATCCAATGGGGGGGATCCACAGACGGATCCAATGGGGGGGAACCACAGCCGGATTCAATGGGAGGGGATCTACAGCTGGATCCAAAGGGGAAGATCCACAGGTGGATCCAAAGGGGGGAACCCACAGGTGGATCCAATGGGGGGGATCCACAGACGGATCCAATGGGAGGGAACCACAGCCGGATTCAATGGGAGGGGATCTACAGCCGGATCCAATGGGAGAGATCCACAGCTGGATCCAAAGGGGGGAACCCACAGGTGGATCCAATAGGGGGAATCCACAGGTGGATCCAATGGGGGGGATCCACAGACGGATCCAATGGGGGGGAACCACAGCCGGATTCAATGGGAGGGGATCTACAGCTGGATCCAAAGGGGAAGATCCACAGCTGGATCCAAAGGGGGGAACCCACAGGTGGATCCAATGAGGGGGATCCACAGACGGATCCAATGGGGGGGAACCACAGCCGGATTCAATGGGAAGGGATCCACAGCTGGATCCAATGGGAGAGATCCACAGCTGGATCCAATGGGGGAACCCACAGGTGGATCCAATAGGGGGAATCCACAGGTGGATCCAATGGGGGGAATCCACAGGTGGATCCAATGGGAGGGATCCACAGGTGGATCCAAAGGGGGGAACCCACAGGTGGATCCAATGAGGGGGATCCACAGACGGATCCAATGGGGGGGAACCACAGCCGGATTCAATGGGAAGGGATCCACAGCTGGATCCAATGGGAGAGATCCACAGCTGGATCCAAAGGGGGGAACCCACAGCTGGATCCAATAGGGGGAATCCACAGGTGGATCCAATGGGGGGGATCCACAGAAGGATCCAATGGGGGGGATCCACAGACGGATCCAATGGGGGGGAACCACAGCCGGATTCAATGGGAGGGGATCTACAGCTGGATCCAAAGGGGAAGATCCACAGGTGGATCCAAAGGGGGGAACCCACAGGTGGATCCAATGGGGGGGATCCACAGACGGATCCAATGGGGGGGAACCACAGCCGGATTCAATGGGAAGGGATCCACAGCCGGATCCAATGGGAGAGATCCACAGCTGGATCCAATGGGGGAACCCACAGGTGGATCCAGAATCTTGCGCTTGAACGTGGGGCAACCCTGGGGCTTTTGAAGCTTTCGGAACCCAGCTGATTCCCAGATTTGGGAATTCCCTGTGGCTCCAGCCGGGCTCTGCTGGGGAACAGAGAGCCCGGCTCCTGCAGCCTCTATTGAGCCCCCCCAAAGCCCCATTGACTCCATCCCCTCCAACCCCCCCCCATCAATTCCACCCCCCCCCCCCAAAATGCCCAAATCCAGGTTTTTACCCTTTATTTTTACTGATTCTCTTCATTCTTTGCTTTAGGTCAGGAATCCATCGGCTACAACCGGAGGCACTTACAGGCGGCAGCAAAGGGGGGGGGGTAGGACCAGAGTTGGGGGTATCCCCAGCCATGGCACCGGGGGGGGGGGGATGATGGATGGATAGGGGGGGGTTATGGGGGGGTTTTGGGGTTTTTTGTTCCTTTTTCCTGGTTTTATACAATTAATAAAAGTCTGCAAAAATATTTACAACCTCCGGCCCCCAGCTCCTTCCTCCCGATCCCAATCCCGATCCCAATCCCGATCCCACTCCTATGGGCGGCGAAAGGCTCCCGGTGCCACCAACCCAGGAGCCTCAAGCATCCCCCCCCCCGCCCTTCCCTCCCCTCCACACTGCTCCAGTCTCACCCCCGAGGGTCCATTTGGGAATGCGGTGGGATGGAGCTGGGATGAGCTATAAAAAAAAGGGGGATCCCGGCTCGGGATAAGGGGGAGAAAGCCCCCAAGTCCTTGATTTTAGAGAGAATATATTAATACAAAATTTGGGGGGGGGGGGGTAGGGGGGAAAAGGAGGAAGAGGAGGGGAAGGAGGAAGGAAGCAAAGGGGCAGGGCTGGGATCAGCCCCACAGCGCCGGAGCTGGGGACAAAGTGCAATGGTGACCCCCCCCCAAATCATCTCTAATCCATAGTGGGTTATGGGTGGGGGGGGCACAAGAAGGGGTTAGACATAGGGCTGGGGGGGGGGGGGGTTCCCTGTGTGTCCCCCCCTATTCCATAGCCCCATTCCCAAGCCCTAATTGAGGAGGGAGGGCTCGGCCGAGCGGATGATGGTGGGTCTGTTCGGAGCGGCCGGGGGCCTCCTGCTGCAGAGAGACGGGGATGGGGTGAGCATGGAAGCGGGGGGGGATCCAAGGGGCAATGGATCCCTCCCCTAATCCCGCATCCCGGAAGCCATGGATCCGGCTCTTACCTGGGCACGCCGGGGGGGATTCCAGGCGGGATGCGCGCGGGCCGCAACGGGATCTGCGGCGGCGCCGAGAAGGGGTCGTTGTTGGCGGCGAAGAGGAGCTGGGGGCCAGGTCGGGATGGGATGGGGGGGGCGGCCGAGGAGGAGGAGGAGGAAGAGGAAGGGGCTCCCGCAGGGATGGGGATGAGCGGAGGCCCCGGTGTTGGGCCCCGCACGGCCGGGGGCCGGTTGGGGGGCAGGATGGTGGAAGGGCGGCGCTGGGGCGGGGGGCTGCGGAGAGACAAGAGGGAGATGAGCACTGGACCTTGCCATTCGGGTGCTGAATTCCCCTTGGGAATGCCACGGGAATGGAAGCAAACCTGTGGGGGGCGGTGGGGGTGGTTTGGAGCCAGGTGTCATCGACGGGGGGGGGCACGGGGGTGGAGACGGTGCTGGTGCTGATGTCGCCGATGATGTGCAGGGCTTCCTTGAGCGCGTGGTACATGCGGAGCATCTCATCCCGGCGCTGAGCCTGCTCGGCCGACTCCTCCATGAGGCTGCTCTGGTCGGCCGAGGAGTACAGGTAGGCCAAGAGCTCGGAGTGGATGAAGTCCTTGGTCTGGAGATGGGATACGGGCATGGAATCAGGGAATGGGGGCGGTGGCACCGGGATGCAGGTTCCAACCCCCTCTGCTATGGGTAGCGGCAGCATCCATAGAGGAGGTGGCTCCAAGCTCGCCTTGAGGGACGGCGCATCCCGTGTCCCAGCGAATCCCATTCCCGTTATCCCGCGTTTCCCCCCCGTGCAGCAAGGGAGGGAATTCCGGGCTTCTCCCCGCTCACGTTGTTGATCATGAGGTGCATGATGGTCTTTGGCATGAGATCCCGGATGGATTTGTTGATGATTCCCACATAGGAATCGACAAGGTTGCGGATGGTCTCCACTTGCCGCTCCAGTTGGGGATCCATGGAAAACGTGTTCTCCTGAGCACCGTCCTCCGGCTCCGTCTGCACAGGGAAAACCGGACCGGGATCAGCCCCCAGAACCCCCCTGCTCCTCCATCCCCCTGCTCCCTGCCTCCCATTCCCATCCCGCGTGGATGCCGTTATCCCGCCGGAAGCACCACCTCCATGAGCTACCCCGGTGCCTCTTGGGTGATCCCATGGCGTTATCCAAGGTATCCAAACCCTGCCTATGGAACACCGGGATCTGAACCCGGAGCTCGGTATCCTGGGGCTGCTCATCCCACCCGGAAGCAGCATTTACTTGGTCTTTCTCGGGATAAACTCCGGCGCGGAGGAAGGAGGCTTTCCAGCTATCCACATCCTCCTGGGAATCGCAGGCCAGCTCGATCTGACGGAGATCCTTATACACGTTCCTAGGGAGGAAGGAGCAGTGGGAGCATTATCCCGGCATTCCCGGCGGGATGCCGGCCGCCTGCGGCTGTACCTCTGCTCCGTGTTGAAGATGGCGAAGACGTGCTTGTTGGACATGAATCCCTTCTCCACATCCCGGATTTTCAAGTTATCCAGAGGCAACATGTATTTCTTCTCCTTCTCCTGGAAAAAGAAGGGAATGGGAAGGGGGGGGGGGGGGTGAAATCCCCATTCCGGAGCATCCATTTCCTACATTTCCCATTGGGAACGGGCACTTTGGGGATACTTGGGATGGAGCCGGACCCCAGCCCCGAACCCCTTCCCAGCTCCCGCCTTCCCTAGGATGCATCCGGCACCGCGCTGGAGGAAGGGATTTGGTTCCTCACGCTCCCAAGAGCATGGGATGGGGCTGGAGCCGGGATGCAGCACATCTGGAAGGGGTTAGGAAGGACCCTGGTGCCAGATGTGGAGCAGAGGCACCGAGGGGCCCCCGGCACCGCCCCCCCCCCCCCCCCATTTCCTGCCCCAAATCCATAACGGGAAGGGAAAGGAAGGGAAAAGAGGGGGCAGGAATTCTCCTTTCCCAGCCTGGATTGGGCCGCACAAGGATTGTGCCACGTCAGAAGGGAGACAAAGCGGATTCCCTGCGCCCGCCGCTGGGAAAGGGGAAGGAATGGCCCTGGGATGAAGCCAAACGGATCCCAAATCCCACTTGGAATTCCGGCCCGGCCTGCCCAGTGTTCAGACTACATGTTCAGGATGCTCCCCCGTTGTACAGTAGTCTGCACACTGGTTAGATCGGATCCGGCTTTGCGGCATCACCGGTACCCAGGTAAGCAATAGAGGGGGGGGGACACGTCCCAAATCCCTCCTTTTTGGGGACAAATCCAATGGATTTTGCCCTGTTTATGGAGCTGGGATGCTGAGGGATGGGGGAGGAGCAAGGACCCCCCCTTGTTGCGCTGATCCAGATCCAAAGCTGGGTGCTGGATGGGATCCGGGCCGGCAGAGCCGCACAGAGCCTCATTCATCCCAGGGCTGGTGCTCCTTAGAGCCGGAATGGGGGGGGGTTTATTCCAGCTCCATCACCTCCACACATTCCCTTCTCCTTTCGGAAGTGGATTTCCATAGGGAATGAGGGGGGATAAAGGGAAAAGAGGCTCAAATCCGGCTCCGGCTCCTGGGAAATAAAGGCTGTTCCCATTTCCATGTGCTGGGCTCTGGTGTGGTGGGACCCGAACCAAGCCAAACCTCCCCAAGGGCCAAGGCAGCAAATCCCATGGGATAAAGGGATCCCGGCGGAGCAGCGGGGTTCCTGGCCCACCAAAACCCCGGGATGGAGGGAATGGGGCTCATTCCCTGTGCTCTCGGGGGGGTCAGTGCCTGGTGGTTTCCAGACCTTTCCCACCCGGATGGATGCTGGTGTAGGGATTTCAATCCCAATGGATGGTGGAGGATACGGCGGCGTTCCCGCAGGGAATGGCAGGGTGACAGCACACCCATGGGGGCAGAGATGGGCTTTTCCCTTTGATCCAGGATTAGATCCATCCCAACCGGCTCCCAGGTTGGGAAAGGGATGGGACACAAGGAGCCCCGGATCCCTCTTGATGGGAGCCACAGCGCCCACCCCCGAAAGAGGCGGGATGCAGCCGATCCCATGGGATCTCCTGGCACAGAGCATCCCCCCCTTCCCAAACCCCATCCTTCCCGGCACGCACCTCCTCATCCTTGTACCAGGACAAGGATTCCGCCGTCAGCACGAACCAGTATTCCTTGGATCCTCCCTTCATGATGCTGATGTTGTTGATGGTGAGCCAGCCCCTACGGATCACCTGCAGGCACAGGAGCAGGGGGGAACGGAGGGGAGGAAGGAAGGAATGGTTACAGGCTCCTGCACAGCATTCCCGCATGGAAAAGTGCTCCCGAGCCCGCCTGGATCCTGCAGGGAAAGCCCCAACCGTCATTCCCAAAGCGCATCCCACCAGAGAGCTTAACCTGCATCCATAGCAACTCCCACGCTCAGCCCAAGGAAGTGATGGGAAGCACGAGGGAGCATTCCAGGCCCTATCCCAGCCGGGATCCCGGTGAGGAAGCCGCAGGGACCATCCCCTTGTCCCGGCACCAAGGAGCATCCCAGTGCCGGTAACGGCATTCCCAAGGCAACAGCCCCTCGGCCACTGTCTCTTGCCGGGAGTTCTCCATGGATCCCATGGCTTTGGGAGCCATAGGATGGAGGGAAGGGGACTCGGAGCCGTGACTCTCCCTCTTCTCACCATCACCCCTCTGCACCGGCAAAACCCATGGGAGAGCCGCCGGCATCCTGGAATTCCAGGAGAGATTCCAGCCAAGCTGGGAATGGCACCGACTCCCCCCCCCGCATTCAGATCCATGTTCCCAATCCCTGTCCCGAGTTATGGGATGCTTGAGCTGGGGTTAGTACCACACACGGGTTAGTAATGGGGACAGGGGGGATCTGAGCCCCCCAGTCCAGGCATGGAGCCTGGGATAATGGGAATGTTGTGGAGAGGGGAAGGAGGAGCCCTGGAATTCCACCTTCAATCAAAAGGATCACCTTGTGCTGAAGCGAGTCTGGTTTTAAAGGAACCAGGAATGGGATGGAGCGGGGCTGCGGGAAGGGAGCGGGGCTGCGGGAAGGGAGCGGGGCTGCGGGAAGGGAGCGGGGCTGCGGGAAGGGAGCGGGGCTGCGGGAAGGGAGCGGGGCTGCGGGAAGGGAGCGGGGCTGCGGGAAGGGAGCGGGGCTGCGGGAAGGGAGCGGGGCTGCGGGAAGGGAGCGGGGCTGCGGGAAGGGAGCAGCACATTCCTTTAACACCAACTGGCATCAGGGATTGCTCCCATGGGATCACGCAAAGTGCCCGGGAGCAGCTCCAATGGGAATCCAATGGGAAAGCCCAATTGTCCCATCTCCCCCTTCCCATCACCTGGATTTAGGGCCAGGGCCAGGCCCGGGGGCCCCTCTGGATCAGGAAAAACATCGGGATGGTGCCAGGAGGAAATGGAAGTGTCCGAAGAGCCGGGAATTGGGCACGGAGCCCTCCCAGCCACCATGGGGTCCAATGGCAAAGCCTTCCCGGAGGAGCGGGATGGATGCTGTATCCCGGTTTTCCCAGTTTCCTTCCCTAGGGATTCATCCAGGCTCCCAGTGATTCCGGAGCCGCTGCGCACACGGGGCTGGGACACCCAAACTGCGTGGATTTTGGGATCGTTTTCCCTCCCGGACCCTTCCATCTCCTCAGAGGCTGGCTCCAAGGGAATCCCTTTTCCATAGGGAAGGAACACCGCCTCCCCGGGATGAGCACGCTGCAGGAGAGGCTCTCCCATGGCTGCCTATGGAAGCTCATGGATAACACCCCCCCCCCCCCGGCTTCTGCCTTGCCGAGGATCCCGGGATCCCTGCGCCTCTTCCCAGGGAGCAGCGGCAGGGATCAGCCCTGAGCCCCTCGGTCGTGGGCCTGAGGGAATTCCCAGCTCTGGGATAAGGCCCCGGGGTTTTCCCGGCCTCCCTCCCCTATCGGCGTGCTCAATCCCGGGAAGCTGGGATTGGGAAGAGGTTTTCCTGGCAGGAACACGTCCCTCACCGGGCTCTCTACCCTTGCTAGCACGCTATGTGGGTACTTACCAGTATCTCCCCCTTTAGGGCACAAAATTGGGGGGGGGGGAGGGGGAAGGCAAAAAAAAGTGGGAAAAGGAGAGGGAAAAGTGAAGGAAAAAGGAGGTGACGGAGGGAAGAGCACAAAAACGACGGGAAAAAAAAGCAGGAAAACAGCAAAAGAAAACCAGGGACATGCCATTAATGATCATTGCAGTGTTAATGTCCCACCACATTCCTGCCAAACAGCAGCATTCCCGAGCCGGGAGCCACCGGTTTCCCTGCTTCCCCCACCCCCCCCCCACCCCCCCCCCGCCATCTCCATCCCCACGATTCCCTAAGGAAGGGGGTGAGGGATGAGGTGGGATCCCGCTTCCCGAGGGAGCCGCGGCCGTACCTGGTTGGGAATGGCTCGTTTCTTGTTGGCCTGCGTGTTCCGCTGCTGCGCGCTGGGGGCAGGAGGAAGAGGAGCTGTAAGGGGGGGGGAATGAAAGCCAAGGCCCGCGCTTCCCACCCGGAATGCCGTAAGGAAGAGCCGAATCCGAAGGGGAAGCCCGCTGCGCGCAATCCAACCGCAGCAGCCCCTTTGGCTGGGTGCTGATTCCAAAGGGATATTCCAGCAGCAGCCCCTTCCACCGCAAGGCCCAGCACCAGGCAGGATTCCTTCTCCAGCAATTCCCAGTTCCCTTCCCAGTTGGAAAAGAGCCCCCGGAGGGAAAGCTACCTGTCTCTCCTGAGCAACCAAAGGGGGCGAGGTGCGGGATGGAACCATTAGTCAGGAGCGGGAACAAAATCCGGGAGAACAGTTAGGATAACACCGGAATTCCGCACGGAGCAGCAGTTACAAGCATAAAGAGGGGGCCCTTTCCTGGCACCTTTTCCCACCTCCAAAGGCAGGGAATTCTGGCCCTCAAACCTTGGGATACTGGGGGGGGGGGGGGATGCGCAGTGCGCTCAGCGCGAGCCATCCCTGTGCTGTAGCATCCCGCTGGGATGAGCTCCGTTCCCCAGCCCCAAATCCAAAGGGGAATTTGGGAGGAGAAGCTCCCTGGCTCTTCCCAAAGTTCCTTGTGGGCTGAGGGCGGGGTGTAGGGATGCACACACGGAGCGAGCAGGGCCATGCTGCAGGAGCAGGTACCCACCCGGTCGTGACGTGCTGCTCTGTGTAACAGCTGGGGAGTGGGAAGAGAGTCGGAGGAATCCATAGGGAAGAGGGAGATGGTTCAAAGGAAAAACAGGAGAGATTAGGAGGAGAGGAGGGAATTGTGGAGGAAAGGCAACGGAAAAGGGGGGGGGAAAGAGAGGAACAAGAGGAAGCCGGCGTGAGATGGGAAAGGGGGGACCAGCTCCGGCAGGGATACAGGGACACCAGGGCTGGAGCTCCGGATGCTTCCGGATGCATGGATTGGGGCTGCGCCGATGGCTCAAAGCAAGGCAAGGCCAAGAGGAGCATTCCCCCCCCTTTTCCTGGTCCTGATCCTGGGAGGAGCTCAAAAGGATGGGAGATGCTTGTGCTCCGTTGGGATAGGAGGGAATGATTCCGCCTCCCCTCTAATTCCCAGTGTGCAGGGGCTGAGTAGGGATGGGAGCTCCCGTATCCCATATCCAAAGGGGCACCGGGTGCTGCTGTGGGATTGATGGGATGCAGGAGGCTCCTGGGGCAGTTTTCCATGGGCAGCCCCAGGAACCTCCCTTCTAAAGCGCCTCAGGATGTATCCCGCCGGGAAGGGACTCACTTGGCAAAGCCAATGAAGTCCTCGTGGTTGGTGTTGATGTAGGAGAGCTCGATGTCGATCAGCAGCAGGATCTGGGAAGAGGGAAGTGGCGCGTTGGGAGCCATCGGGATGCCACAAGCGGGAGCTTTGGGAGCAGGGAAGAAGGCGGGAAGCAGGATGAGCTCCGGGCTCACCTGGTCCTTGGTTCTGCCCTCCCGCTCCCGGATGTGGGTGGTGACGATGCGCTCCGTCTCCTCCCGTAACCTGGGGTAGGAACCAAGCTGAAACGAAAGGGAGAAGATCCAAGGAAAAGGAGGGAAAGGTCTTTGTGGGGCTGTGGCCAAGGACACGGAGCTTTGGGAGCACGAGGGGAGGCCGGAGCCAAGCCCTCGTGCCAGGGGCTCCATGTGCCAGCATTCCCGATGCGCATCCCAGGGCCGGGAGGATGCGGCGTCCCCCGTAATGAGCCGCAAGGGAACCGGGCTCCTCTCTACACCAGATTCCAACCCATCCCTGGAGCATCCAGACTCGAGACGGAAGGAATTCCATTGGGAAGCACTGTCCTGACCCATGGGAGCAAGCGGAGCGCTCCTGCTGTGCCTGAACCACACTGGCATCTGAACTATCCCCCCCGGATCCCATCGCCTCCTCGCCTGGATGTGCCCCATTCCCAGTAACCCAAGCGCTTTTCCCAGTGGAAGGCATCTTCCGGTGCTGCCAGGATGAGGTTTGGAATCATTCCCAGCCGCTGGTTCTTATCCATGGGAATAACAACCTTCCATGGATAAGGAGGATAATTGCAGGGCGGGATGCGGATGCCTGGGTGACATCCCGGGCTGACGCAGCCTTGATTCCAGCACCCGCGGGAGGTGCTCCGGGTTAAAGCCATGGGATCATTCCCAATCCCAGCAGCGGGAAGGGGCCGGGATGGGCTCGGCCTGGCTCAGTACCTTACTGGTGCACTGCCGGACCGTGTTGATGAGCTCCTGGATGACGAGGTCCACGCACTTGAGGCACGGCTCCTTCAGCTTCACCACTTGCTTCTTCACGATGGCCTCGAAGGCCAGGTCTGGGGTGAAGAGCCCCGTCCTATGGGAGGCACCAAAAGTAGGGATCAGGAGCAATTCCGGGATGCAACCCTCTGGATGAAGGTGTTAACCCCCGCCCTGCAAAGGAATGGGACTGGGAACGCTGCATGGAAATGGGAAGGAAGTGCTCTGGTGCATCGGGGAGGGGTTGGAGCCAAACAGCTCTATCCCATCGCCATTAATCCCTTTGGAATGCCTGCTCCCCCACTCGCCTCACTCCATGGATGTTCTTGATGGCGTAGCTGATCTCGCGCCTCAAATCCTTCTCATCGAACTCCATCTGAACAAGGAGGAAGAGCCCCATGGAAGGGGTTGAGCCCGGCTCTCGCCCATTCCCGAGCCCGTGCCGCTGCTTCCAGCCTGGATTTACCTTCACAAGCTCAAAGGGGAATCTCTCATGGAAGATGCGGTTGATCCTGGCGCCTCCGGACAGCTCCAGCGTGTCCACCTGGTCCCCAGAGCCCTCGATCCGCTTCTCAAAGTCCACCCCGAACTGCTGGACCATCCTATGGGAAAGAGGCGCATCCAGCGTGAGGATGCTGGGATGGGGTCAACGGAGAAAGGTTTGGGTGGCCCTGCCTATGGAACCGGATGAGCTCCTTCCCAAGCCATTCCATGATGCTATGGGAAGCTCTCCTGTTTCCACACCGGAAGGGCTTAGGAGCATCTCCCCCTTGCCATAGCTTAAGGGATGGGCACAATCCATCCTCTCCAACGCGGATGGGGCCCCAGGAGGAACCTACTGCAGCAGAGCTTTGGTTTTCCGGGTGGGATCATCGGGCCGGAAGTTCTTGTACTCCTCCACCTCCTTTTCCAGGGATAGCAGCTGGCTCTGGAGCTTGCTCCGCAGCGAAGGCAGCGTCTCCCGGATGTGGTTGGTCAGTTGCTGCGCGACACCCGCCGTTACCGAGCCCCCGAACCCGGGTACCGGGGATGCTCCCTGCCCCATTCCCAGCTCCAGAAAGGAGCCAATCCAACCTGGTTGAGGACCTTCTGGAGGTGCGGGGTGCCCATGCGGTCGGCCATGTGCCGGTAAGCGGGGTGGGAGAGGAAGAACTTGCGCTCGGCCGCCAGCGCGGCCCTGATGTCCTTCTTGCCATCGATGTCCTTCTGGCTCCGGTTGACCACTCCGATGTAACCTGCGGGGGGCAAACGTTGGCTCCTGCTCCAGAGCTGCCTTTGGGAAGCAGTTGGGGGGGTGAGGGGTGGCAATGGAAGGATATGGGAAAGAGGATGAGGAGCTGGTTGGGAATGGTCAGGAGGAGCTGCCTCAGGGATGTGGAAGGGGGCTCTAAGGATGAGGAGAGGGAGCTTTATCGTGGGTAGGACAAGGGCAGATGGGTTCAGACGGGAACAGGGAAGCACAGGTTGGATACAAGGAATTTCTTCCCCATGAGGGCGCTGGGACACTGGGATGGGGTGAATGGAGAAGGTTTGGATGGCCCATCCCTGGCAGTGTCCCAGGTGCTTGCATCGAGCTGCTCTAGCGGAAGGCGTCCCTTGGTGTTCCAGAAGGTTGGAGCTGATCCTTCCCAACCCATTCCATGATTCTCTCCCGACCAGAGGAGGTTGTTGGGGGGGGGCAGGATCCAAGGTGGCCCAAAGCTGTACCTCTCCGCAGAGGAAGCAGCTTGTTCTCCAGCACATCCCTGGCATCCGTGCCTTCATCCATGAGATCCAGCTTGGTGATGACGCCGATGGTCCTCAAGCCTGATGGAAAAGAGACGCCATGAGGGTCTCCACTCCATCCCTCGGGATGGGGAGCGTGAGGACGCAGCCCTTTTTACCTTGCGGATCGACTTCCTTGGCCATCTTGAGCGCATCCGAGTTGGCCAAATCCATGTTGGCCGGCGTGACGGCAAGGATGAGGCTGCTCTCCCTGCTGATGAACTGCAGGATCATGTCCTTGATCTGGTACTCGATGTCCTGCGGTTGGTCCCCAACCGGCACTTTGGTGATTCCCGGGAGGTCGATGAGGGTCAGGTTCAACACTGGCACGGAAAGAGGCCGTGGTTACGGTGGGAATGCCGCTCTTCCCGGCGGCGGGAAGCAGGGCTGGGCGCTCACCGTGCGGGGAATACACGCGGAGGTTGATGGGGATGGGGGAGATGCCCTTGTTGGTCCCCGTCACCCGGTCGGTTTCCGCCTCGATTTCCTGCCGCACCTCGTCGAAATCCGTGAATTTCTTGGATTTGCAGTGCAGGAATTCGGCGTATTCTGGGAAAGAGGGGAAAAACCGGGATGAGGATAACGGGGATAATGAGGAGGCAAAGACCATTTGGCCACGTGGAGCCCGGGAGAGGACACAGCGAAGGCCCTGGCATCCTGGAATGGATTGGAAAAGACCTTGAAACGCATCCGATTCCAGCCCTCTGGAATGGGGTACGAGCCACCTGAACGCTGCCAGGGATGGGGCATCCCAACCTTTTCCATCCAACCCATCCCAGTGTCCCAGCCCCCTTCCCAGGGAACAAACCTGTCTTGGAGAAGATGAGCTGCAGGATGAGGGGCCTCCGGGTGACGATCCCAGAGCCGCGGGGCAGGAAATCCCTATGAGGAATAGGAAAAGCAGGGATTTTGTGCTGGGATTCAAGGAGCTCGATCAGGCACCGGCTCCAAGCTTCCCTCTCTGGCTCCACAGATCCATAGGAGCCAGCAGTTGGAGGTGGGAGAGGGGGAAGGATGCTCCCTGGAGCCTGCCCTGCTCCCAAGGCCACATTGCCCCCCCCATTATCCCTCCCTAAGGAAAAGGGGAGGGATGGAAGCACATCCCTGCTCCCTAAGGGAGAGGAGAGCAGCTCCAGCCTCCCTGCAGCTCCGGAGCGAGGCAGGAATCCGGGAAGCAGCTTCCATTGGGAGAGTTCCATGTCTCCCGGATTCGACAGTCCCAGTTCGGAGGGAATGGATGGGATAACCCCACATTCCCAATGGCTTCATCCCATTTCCCACAGCGGTCCAAGGAAATGGTGCTGCTCCGAGCGTTCCGGGCCGGAATTGCACGGAGAACAGGCAGAGAGCAGCGGGAATGGGATGGGCAGGAGGGTTTGCCCAGCAGCTCCATGCTGTTTGCCAGGAAACGGGAATGCCGAGCTCCTTGGGAGAGGGAAGCGAGGACCAAGGGGGTTGAGTGCTTCCATTAAGGAGACGGAGCATCGGAGCGCAGGGATGCAGGTGACGGGGATCCCAACCGCGCACATCCGGTTGGGAATTCCAGGCGGGAACGTGACGGAGTTGGTTTGGGAGCAAGCCCTGGGTGCCCTGGGAAGGCGGGATGGGAGCTTCCTGCCCAACCGGGAGGACAGGTCCTGCGGGAAGCGGGATGCGACAGCGACGGAAGTGGCTGAGGGCGTCTGCAGGAACGCCAGGACCTGGTCCCTCTGCTCCCATGGGAGCTGCTGGCTTCCTCCTATCCCTATGGACACGGTTGGGATGCAGGAAGCACCTCCTTCGGGTGCACTCCGGCATTCCCGGCTCTCCCCGGAGCTTGGGAACGGCGGCACCAGGAAGCGGCTCCTTGGGGAGCTCAAAGGTCACCAGCAGCAAGGGAGGAGGAAGAACGCGGGGAACATCCATGGGGAACAGCCTCCTTCTGGGAGGAGCTCCCTCTCCCATCTCCATGTCGGGAACACCGGGAACGCCATGGGAAGGGCTCATAAAGCCCCATTGAGGTTCGGGGCCGGGGGAAGGGCCTCCCCACCACAAGGGCCCCATTGTCAGGGCTCAATGCCCGGGGTTGATCCCGCTCCGAGGACAGAGCAGCATTCCATGATTCCATGACCTAAGCCGGGGGGGGGTGGGGGGGGGTGGTTCCAGGGAGCTCATCCCAATCCTGCCTCTTCCTTGGGCCTTTTGCCTTATCCTGGGTCAAAGAATTGCCTTGGTCCAACCTGGATGGGGCTCAGAACCTTCAGGCCACCGGAGCCGATTCCGAGCTCAGTCCCAATGAGATCCATCCAAGGGGTTTATTCCAAGCGGGAATAACGCCCTTCCCTGCGGCTCCTCGCAGCAGGGATGCAAGAGAAGGTGGGCAATGAGCAAAACCCCCTTGTCCACATCCTGCCTCCATCCACCGGGATACTGGGAGTTGGGATTCCGGTGTCTCACATGCTCAAAGGGCCTCCTTAAAGGCCTTTGGATGGAGATTCCAAAGCTTCACAACAAAGTTGGGATGGCCAGGGCCGGTTTTCCAGCTCCTCCATGATAAGGAACTCCCAAAGGGAAGGGGAATAACTTGGATATCTGAAGCCCCTCCGAGGTGGGGTTGGGGGGGAATCCAGCCTGCATGAGGCTACAAACAGCCTGGAGTGGGATGGAATTCCCGCCTGGAATAGCTTCTTTGGGATGCGAAGGTAGCCAGGCTGGGATGACAGCACAGGAAGTTGCCTATTGTTCCCATTCCAGCATCCGGCATGGGAACCCCGCGGCGGGACAGGGACAGAGGAGCCCCGGAGCCGCAGGAATCCAGCTCCTTGCCCCATGGATCCCATTGAGCTCGGGGGGGGGGGGGGGGGGGGGCGGGACCAGCTCCGCTGCCCCCGTTATCGGTGCCCAGGCCGCTGTCACCCTGCGGCTCGGCCCCTATCTCGGGGGCACAGGGCCCCACCGCAGCCCGGCGCTATCAGCGGGCTCCACGCTGTTAACCCGGGTTAACGGCGGTGATGGGGAGCCGGGAAGGGTGCGGGATGCTCCGGTCCAGCATCCCGGTTTCCCTCCCTGGTACCCGCATCATGCCCCCGCCTACGCCGCTGGCGTAAGGGTCCGGTACCCTCACCATGCCCCTACCTACGCCGTTGGCGTAAGGGTCCGGTACCCTCACCATGCCCCTACCTACGCCGTTGGCGTAAGGGTCCGGTACCCTCACCATGCCCCTACCTACGCCGTTAGCGTAAGGGTCCGTGGCTGCCCGCGAGCTACGCCAAGTGCGTACCGCCCCGGCGGGTCGATGCGGACTTTGCGTAGCGGCGCCGCACGGTCCCCTTCAGGCCGCGCCCTGCGCTCGGTCGCATTCACGAAGCCGCGCTTACGCCAGCGGCGTAAGGGCCACCGGAGGCGTCCCCGCCGGTACCGGCCGCGCCTCCCCGCCACTCACCGGCCCACGAAGTTCTCGAGCACCGAGCTCTTGCCCGCGCTCTGCCCGCCCACCACGGCGATCTGCGGCAGGTCGAGGTGGCAGCTCTGCCCGATGGAGCTGAACGCGTCCTGCAGCTTGTTCACCAGCGGGATCAGCTCCTCCATGCCCCGGTTCCCCATAGCGGCGGCGGCGGGGGGGGGGGGGGCCCGGTGCCGGTGCCGGCTCCTCACAGGCCCCGCGGCGGCCGCGGCCAAACTTCCCCTCCGAGTCTCCTCATCCGGTACTGGCGACACCCCTCAGCGCTGGGCCCGCCCCCTCGCCTCAGAGCGGCGCGGTCATTGGTGGGTTCTGCTGTCGATCAACGCCGTCTCTGCGGTTCTATTGGTCTGCTTCCTCGTCCTTCCTCCCGTACAGCCAATGGGAGGCCGCGCTGTGGTGTCAGCTGAGGAGGTGCTGCTGTAACTCCCGCCCGCCCCGACATAGATCCTGCCGTTTCATTGGTGGAGATGGCTGCCGTTCTGCAAAGGTAACGAATCACAAGCCGAGAGAGCACGACGCATTCACCTGCCCTCCTCCCATTGGTCACCGCGCCGCCCATTACACCAGCTTGCCCCGCCCAACGGAGCCCCGGGGGGGGGGCAGAGACGAAGCCCTTTCTGATTGGCCAGCAGGCTGTCAATCAGCGATCCTCGCCCGCTGATTGGCTGCTTTGCGCCTTCCCCCTCCGGGACCAGGATGAGGCAGTGCCCCGGGAGGGGTTTAGGGACCGGTCCCCATGCCACGGACGGGGCCTGCCCCGGTGGAGGAGCGGTACGGGGCGGGTACGGACCGGGGGCGCCCCCAGTGGACACAGGACAGCGGCCGAGGCCCCAGCCGCAACATGGCGGCCGCGTTGCCCCTGGTTACGGCCACCTGCGGCCGGAAGCGCTGATCACATGGTTAGCGGGAAGATGGCGGCGCCCATGGCGGCGGGGGCCGGCGCGGCTCCGCTGCTGCGGGTGGTGGCGGAGTGCGGATGGAGCCGGGCTCGGGCCTCGGAGCTGCGGCTGCCGCACGGGCCCGTGGCCTGCCCGGTCTTTATGCCCGTGGGGACCCGCGGTACCGCCAAGGGGATCACGGCGGCGCAGCTCGCAGCGCTCGGCTGCCGCATCTGCCTCGGCAACACCTATCACCTGGGGACGCGGCCGGTGAGCGCGGGGAGCGGAGGGGGGGGGAACCGGGACACCGGGCACGGGCAGGCCCCGCCTCCATCCCCAGCGTGACCACGCCCCCTGGAGGGCTCCGCCAATTGGAGGGCTCTATTTGGGGAGGCCACGCTAGTTGGCGTGACCACGCCCCTTTCAGAACCACGCCCCCTTCGTAGCCACGCCCCCCCGGACCCCCCGGGGCTCCCCCGGGTCCGCCTGCCCGCCCTCCCGTCCCCATTCCCGGTCTAACGCGGTCCCCCCTCCCGCAGGGCCCGGAGCTGGTGCAGCGCGCAGGCGGCCTCCACGGCTTCATGGACTGGCCCCACAACCTGCTAACGGTAAGGGGGGGGCACCCCCAGAGCCCCCTCCTATGGGCCTTAATATCGGGGTGTCCCCCCCCATAAAACCCCCATTTTCCATTCACTCCCCCCCAGGACAGTGGCGGCTTCCAGATGGTTTCCCTATCGGAGCTGTCGGAGGTGACAGAGGAGGGGGTCCTGTTCCATTCCCCCTATGGGGGGGGACAGATCCTGCTCACCCCGGAGAAGTCCATTGAGATCCAGAACGCTCTGGGTGAGCGGGGGGGGGGGGGGGGGGAGGACGACACCCCCAAAACACCTCCATGGTGGGGAGGGATCCCCACTTAACCCCCCCCATCCGCAGGTGCCGATATCGTGATGCAGTTGGATGATGTCGTGAGCAGCACCACGACGGGGCCGCGTGTCGAGGAGGCCATGAGGAGGTGGGGACCTCCCCCCATAACCCCCCCTATGGACCAATCCATCCACACACCCCCCCCCCCGCTCACTGTGTGCCCCCCCCCCAGGTCCGTGCGCTGGCTCGACCGCTGCATCGCCGCCAACCGCAGCCCCCAGCGCCAAAACCTCTTCGCCATCATCCAGGGGGGGCTGGACCCGGAGCTGCGGGAGCAGTGCCTGGAAGGTACCGGGGGGACTGGGACCGGGGCCTTTGTCTGCATCCTCATCCTGATCCTGATCCCCCCATCCTCATCCACCATCCCCATCCTCATCCCTATCCTCATCCTCATCCCTATCTTCATCCTCATCCACCATCCCCATCCTCATCCTGATCCTCATCCTCATCCCTATCCTCATCCTCATCCCTATCCTCATCCTCATCCCTATCTTCATCCTCATCCACCATCCCCATCCTCATCCCTATCCTCATCCTCATCCCTATCTTCATCCTCATCCACCATCCCCATCCTCATCCTGATCCTCATCCTCATCCCTATCTTCATCCTCATCCCTATCCTCATCCTCATCCCTATCTTCATCCTCATCCACCATCCCCATCCTCATCCCTATCCTCATCCTCATCCCTATCTTCATCCTCATCCACCATCCCCATCCTCATCCCGATCCTCATCCTCATCCCTATCTTCATCCTCATCCCTATCCTCATCCTCATCCCTATCCTCATCCTCATCCCTATCCTCATCCTCATCCACCATCCTCATCCTCATCCACCATCCTCATTCTCATCTCTATCCTCATCCTCATCCACCATCACCATCACCATCCTCATCCTCATCCCCATCCTCATCCTGATCCCCCATCACCATCTTCATACTTATCCCCATCCTCATCCGTATCCCCCTCCTCATTATCTTCCTCCTCCTCATCCTCCTTCTCTTCCTCATCCCATTTCTCATTCCCCTTCTCTTCCTCCTTCTCCTCCTCCTCATCCTCATCCTCACCCCTCTCCTCCTCCTCCTCCTCCCCATCCCTTCCTTCCTCTCCCACCTTCCTCCTCCTCCCTCCCCCCATTGTCTGTGTCTGTGTTTGGGGGGGGGGGGGTGCAGGATTAAACCCCCCCGTTCCCCCCCCGCAGCGATGATGCTCCGGGACGTGCCCGGCTTCGCCATCGGGGGCCTGAGCGGGGGGGAGGACAAGGGCAGCTTCTGGCGCATGGTGAAGCTCAGCACCGAGCGCCTGCCCCGGGACAAGCCCCGCTACCTCATGGGCGTCGGGTAGGTCCTTATGGGGGGGGGGGGGGGCAATATTGGGGTGTCCCCCCCTCCATATGATCCCCATTGCCCCCCCATAGCTACGCCACTGACCTGGTGGTGTGCGTGGCGCTGGGCTGTGACATGTTCGACTGCGTCTTCCCCACGCGTACGGCGGTAAGAGGGGGGTTTGGGGGGGGGGGGGCATAGAATGGGGGACACCCCCCCCCCCCCCCGTCTCTGAACCCCATTGGTCTGCCCCATAGCGGTTTGGGTCGGCTTTGGTGCCGGGGGGGTCACTGCAGCTCAAGCACCAGGGGTACGCCAGGGACTTCCGGCCCATAGAGGAGGGGTGCGGGTGCCCCACGTGCCAGCGGTGAGGGGGGGAAGGAAATGGGGGGGTATGTAAGGGGGGGGGGCACATAAATGGTGGGTATAAAGATGGGGGGCACATAAAGGGGGGGGCACATAAATGGTGGGTATAAAGATGGGGGGCACATAAAGGGGGGGGCACATAAATGGGGGACACATAAAGGGGGGGGCACATAAATGGGGGACACATAAAGGTGGGGGGCACATAAAGGGGGGTACATAAAGGTGGGGGGCACATTAAGGGGGGGCACATAAAGGTGGGGGGCACATAAAGGGGGGGGCACATAAATGGGGGGTACATAAAGGGGAGGGCACATAAATGGGGGGCACATAAATGGGGGGCACAAAAATGGGCAGCACATAAAGGTGGGGGGCACATAAATGGGGGGCACATAAAGAGGGGGGCACATAAATGGGGGGCACATAAAGGTGAGGGCACATAAATGGGGGGCACATAAAGAGGGGGGCACATAAATGGGCAGCACATAAAGGTGGGGGGCACATAAATGGGGGGCACATAAAGAGGGGGGCACATAAATGGGCAGCACATAAAGGTGGGGGGGGTACCTAAAGGTGTTGGGGGGCTCTGCCCCCCCTCGTCCCCCCCCAGGTACAGCCGTGCCTATCTCCATGCCCTGCTCCGCACGGAGCCGGCGGCGCTGCATCACCTCACAGTGCACAACATCGCCTACCAGGTACGGGGGGGCATGGGGGGGGTCCATTGGAGGGCTCCATTGGGGGGGCCCATTGGGGTGGGGGGGGCCATTGGAGGGGGTCCATTGGGGGGGTTGCATGGAGAGGTCCATTGGGGTGGGGGGGTCCATTGGGGAGGTCCATGGGGGGGGGTCCATTGAAGGAGTCCATGGGGGGGGTCCATTGGAGGGGGTCCATTGAGGGGGTTCCATGGGGGGGTCCATTGAAGGAGTCCATGGGGGGGGTCCATTGGAGGGGGTCCATTGAGGGGGTTCCATGGGGGGGTCCATTGAAGGAGTCCATGGGGGGGTCCATTGGAGGGGGTCCATTGAGGGGGTTCCATGGGGAGGTCCATTGGGGTGGGGGGGTCCATTGAAGGAGTCCATGGGGGGGTCCATTGGAGGGGGTCCATTGAGGGGGTTCCATGGGGAGGTCCATTGGGGTGGGGGGGTCCATTGAAGGAGTCCATGGGGGGGTCCATTGGAGGGGGTCCATTGAGGGGGTTCCATGGGGAGGTCCATTGGGGTGGGGGGGTCCACTGAAGGAGTCCATGGGGGGGTCCATTGGAGGGGGTCCTTTGAGGGGGTTCCATGGGGAGGTCCATTGGGGTGGAGGGGTCTATGGGGGGTTCATGGGGAGAGTCCATTGTAGTGGGTCATGGGGGGGTCCCCCTTTATTAACCCCCCCCTCTGTGTGTGTCCCCCCCCAGCTGAACCTGATGGCCTCCATCCGCCAGAGCATCCTGGAGCAGCGCTTCCCGCAGTTCGTGCGGCGCTTCCTGAGCTCCCGCTATGGGGCCCGGATCCCGCTGTGGGTCCGGGAGGCGCTGGAGGCTGCTGGGATCAGCCTGGATTAAGGGGGATTCCCCCCCCCCTTTTTGTTCCCCCCCCCCATACTGTTCTTTTTATACGTTTTAGGGGTTTTTGACTGTTTTAATGGGTTTTGAAGGGGGGGCATTGCAATAAAGGTGCTTGTGGGAACAGCAGCTTGTGGGGCTGGGGGGGGAATGGGGCTGGGGGGGTTAATAAGGACATGGACCCACCTCTGCCCCATAGCAAGGTGGGGGGTGCATGAACCCACCTCTGCCCCAGAGCGGGGTGGGGGGGCCATGGACCCACCTCTGCCCCATAGCAAGGTGGGGGGGGCATGGACCCACCTCTGCCCCATAGCAAGGTGGGGGGCGCATGAACCCACCTCTGCCCCAGAGCGGGGTGGGGGGGCCATGGACCCACCTCTGCCCCATAGCAAGGTGGGGGGTGCATGAACCCACCTCTGCCCCACAGCGGGGGGGGGGGGCATGGACCCACCTCTGCCCCATAGCAAGGTGGGGGGGACGTGGACCCACCTCTGCCCCATAGTGGAGAGGGGGGGGCATGGACCCACCTCTGCCCCATAGCAAGGTGGGGGGCGCATGAACCCACCTCTGCCCCAGAGCAGGGTGGGGGGGCCATGGACCCACCTCTGCCCCATAGCAAGGGGGGGGGACATGGACCCACCTCTGCCCCACAGTGGGGTGGGGGGGACGTGGACCCACCTCTGCCCCATAGCAAGGTGGGGGGGACGTGGACCCCCCTCTGCCCCATAGTGGAGAGGGGGGGGCATGGACCCACCTCTGCCCCATAGCAAGGTGGGGGGTGCATGAACCCACCTCTGCCCCAGAGCGGGGTGGGGGGGCCATGGACCCACCTCTGCCCCATAGCAAGTTGGGGGGCGCATGAACACACCTCTGCCCCAGAGCAGGGTGGGGGGGCCATGGACCCACCTCTGCCCCATAGCAAGGTGGGAGGGACGTGGACCCACCTCTGCCCCAGAGCGGGGTGGGGGGGGCATGGACCCACCTCTGCCCCATGGAGGTGTGCTGGGGACACGGACCCACCTTTGCCCCATAGGAAGGGGGGGCGGGCCCCATACGTCAAGTGGGGCGCAGGAGGAAGTTCGAGGACAGGGTGCGGTGACCACGGCCGCGTCACCGTGAGCGGCAGCTCTGGCCCTGGCCGCAGGTGAGTGGGAATGGGAGAGACTGGGAGAGACTGGGAAGAGCTGGGAGCTGCGCCTGGGAGAGCCTGGAGCAATTGGGAGTGACGGGGAAGAGGTGGGAATAGCGCCTGGGGGAGCCTGGAGTGACCGGGAATGACTGGGAAGAGGCAGGAATAGTGCCTGGAGTGACTGGGAAGAAGTGGGAATAGCACTTGGGGGAGCCTGGAGTGACTGGAACTCAATGGGAAGGGCTGGGAGCAGCGCCCAGGGGAGCCTGGAGCAACTGGGAAGCAGCTGGAATAGCACCTGGGGAAACTGGGAGTGCCTGGGAAGGGCCGGGAGCTGCACCCTGGGGTGAACCGGGCAGCATCGGACTCTGAGCCCTACGGCTCCTATGGGGCTGGTGCTGGGTGCTGGGACCCCGACTGGTTTTACTGGTTTAACTGGTTGGGGCTGGGCTGGACCCCACCCCTTATCGCACTCAGAGCCTCTTATCAGTGCCCAGGCCTGGGGCATTTGGGGGGGGGGGGGTACGGGGGGCGTAACTGAGGTGCCGGTGTCCCCCCAGGCATTGCCATACATGAAGTGGCAGCTGAGCCCTCGCCTGCTGGCGCTGCCGGCACTGGTGGCACTGGGGGCACTGGTGGGGCTGCGGCAGCGGCATCGCCCCGAGGAGCCCATCACCGTGGTGCCAGACCTGCCCCCGGCGCCAGCTTTCCAATGGCACCAGCTCCCGGTTCCCGCCGGCAACGCCACGGCTCCCCCCCGGCACCCGCTGCAGCCGCCGTACCCGCATCCCTACCGCTTCATCCTCAACCAGCCCCACAAGTGCCGGGAGCGAGCACCTTTCCTGGTGCTGCTGGTGGTGACGACACCGGAGGACACCGGCGGCCGCCACCGCATCCGTCAGACGTGGGGCAACGAGAGCTCGGTGCCGGGCATCTCCATCCTGCGCCTCTTCCTGCTGGGTCTCCATCCGGTGTTCGCGGACGCGCTGGAGCCGGTGCTCCAAGAGGAAACCATGGCCCACGGCGACCTCCTCCAGCAGGATTTCCTGGATACCTACAACAACCTCACGTTGAAGACGCTGATGGGCATGGAATGGGTGAGCAAGCACTGCCCCAACGCCACCTACGTGATGAAGGCCGACCGCGACATCTTCCTCAACCCTGACTACTTGGTGCGGCGCTTGCTGATGCCGCCCAAGACCGCCTTCGTCACCGGTCACATCTACCGCAACACTGGGCCGTTCCGCAGCAAGGCTTACAAGTGGTACGTGCCCTACGAGGTCTACCCCAACACCACGTACCCCCCGTACTGCGGCGGCTCCGCTTACGTCCTCTCCGCCGACGTGGCCACCAAAGTCTACGCCACGGCGCAGGCCTTGCCCCTCATCAACATGGAAGATGCTTTCGTCGGCATCTGCCTGCACGCCTTGGGCATCGCCATCACCGCCAGCCCCCCGGGGGCCTTCTCCATGGTGCGCATCCCCTACGAGCCGTGCCGCTTCGCCCGCGCCGTCATGGTCCATCGCTACCAACCCCAAGAGGTGCTGGAGCTTTGGCCGCGCTTCCAAGAGGCCAAAGGCACGTGCGAGGCCATGCCGGCCTCGGGCTGAGGTGCGCCGGGCCCGCCGCGGCATCACCACGGGACTCTTCTGGCCAGTGCGGGCCCCATGGGGGGCCCGTGTTCCCTTTAACCCCTATAGGAGGGTGGGGCCAAGCTGCCCCATTGCCTTTGCTTTGGTGACGTGGGTTATCCCGTAAGCCTTGCTTATTGCCACCGTGGCTCCGGTTTGAGCTCACCACGAGGAAGTGACACCCGGAGAATCCGGTTCCTGGGTGCTTCCTTATGGCAAAAGCAAGGGGAGGGGGGGTGGGATTTAAGGTTTGGTCTTTAAAAATGAGAGGTTTGGCTCATCCAAGCCCAAGGAGGGGGTGAGGAAGGGGGAGGCGGCATCAGGTTGTGGGTGTTTATTCATCTACATTCAGCTTACTCCAGGCGTGCTTCCCGCGGGATGCGGGTGGATTAAACCCCCCCCCCTTCCCCATTCCTTCCCCATTCCTTCCCCCCCCGAAAAGGAAACCCTTCCCTTCTAAACCTGAAACACTAAAGCCTTAAAATACAAGAAAAAGCTGCTTGGGACTCACTGCACAGAAGCGCCAGCGGGGGACGGTGACACCTCCGTTGGTGTGCTCCGAGCCGGGGCCGCCTTTTCCAATGGGATAACAGGGAGACAGGGCTGGGAGGAACTCCAGCACTAAAGAAAACCCCCTCGATCATCATAATAATTAATAATAATTAATAATTAATCATCATCCCTATTGTGACAAATGGCAACTATAACAACCCATCCAATCCAGCGAGGCCCGAAGGAGCAGCTGCGAACGGCATCACTTGACCCTCGGTGGCGGGAGCACAAAGGAGCACTGCGACAATGAAAACGGGGGCAAAACGGGGATTTTTCCCCTCATTCCAGGAGGTGGGAAAACCGACTCTTGGGAGGCAACCGGAGCCCGGCGCCCCGGCTCTATCTGTACTGGTAACTCATGCTGTGGTCGTTTCTGCCGTAGCCGCCTTGGGAAGCTTGGTAGGAGCTGGGGGGGCCGCTGTAGTTTTGCCCGGCGCCGGGGGAGTTGTAGTTGGATTGGGAGGAATATCCACCTGGAAAGACAAAGATGCGCGGTCAGCACCGCTGCCATCAACCCAGCCTCAGCCCCATGCCATTGCCAGCGCTTTGGAGGTGGGAAGCATCCTGGGAATGCCATTGCCAGCGCTCTGGAGGTGGGAAGCATCCCGGGAATGCCATTGAGAGCGCTTTGGAGGTGGGAAGCATCCCGGGAATGCCGTGGTACTGACCTTGCTTACCTTGGTAGGAGGAGCCTCCGCCCCCCGAGCCCCCCCCGTAGCCGCCCGTGTTGTAGGAAGCGCCGCCGCCGGAGTAGTTGTTGCCACCGCGGCCGCTGCTGCCGTAACCTGGCAGGGAGGGAAGGGGGGAGTGTGGTGAGCACCAAAAGGGGGGGGGTTCTGCCGGCTCTGGGGGTGATGCTGAGGGCGGTGGAAAGGGGCAGAGCAGGAGATGCCCCCATCAGCATCGCTTGGTGGCCTCCTCCAAGTCCATCCGATGGAGCAGAGCATCCAGGCTCATGGAATGAGGGTGCGGGGGGAAAAGGGGCCGCAAAGCTCCTCAGGGACACCTTCACCCCACACAGGTCACACAGAGCCCAGCCATGGGGCAGCCACCCCCCCACTGCCAGCATCCCACTCATCCCTGGTACTTCCAGCCTGGATCTCCCTCCTCTGCTCTCAAACCAGCCCCATAGAGCCCAGCCATGGGGCAGCCATCCCCCCACTGCCAGCATCCCACTCATCCCTGGTACTTCCAGGCTGGATCTCCCTCCTCTGCTCTCAAACCAGCCCCATAGAGCCCAGCCATGGGGCAGTCACCCCCCACTGCCAGCATCCCACTCATCCCTGGTACTTCCAGCCTGGATCTCCCTCCTCTGCTCTCAAACCAGCCCCATAGAGCCCAGCCATGGGGCAGCCACCCCCCCACTGCCAGCATCCCACTCATCCCTGGTACTTCCAGCCTGGATCTCCCTCCTCTGCTCTCAAACCAGCCCCATAGAGCCCAGCCATGGGGCAGCCACCCCCCCACTGCCAGCATCCCACTCATCCCTGGTACTTCCAGCCTGGATCTCCCTCCTCTGCTCTCAAACCAGCCCCATAGAGCCCAGCCATGGGGCAGCCACCCCCCCACTGCCAGCATCCCACTCATCCCTGGTACTTCCAGCCTGGATCTCCCTCCTCTGCTCTCAAACCAGCCCCATAGAGCCCAGCCATGGGGCAGCCACCCCCCCACTGCCAGCATCCCACTCATCCCTGGTACTTCCAGCCTGGATCTCCCTCCTCTGCTCTCAAACCAGCCCCATAGAGCCCAGCCATGGGGCAGCCACCCCCCCACTGCCAGCATCCCACTCATCCCTGGTACTTCCAGCCTGGATCTCCCTCCTCTGCTCTCAAACCAGCCCCGTAGAGCCCAGCCATGGGGCAGCCACCCCCCCACTGCCAGCATCCCACTCATCCCTGGTACTTCCAGCCTTGATCTCCCTCCTCTGCTCTCACCCCAGCCCCATAGCCCATCCCTACAGACCCAACCTGGACCAACTCTTGCCCTATTGATTCCCCCCCACAAACTACTCACTGAATTTGCTCTCGTAGCTGTAATCCGAGCCTCCCCCTCCGGGCGAGTTGTAAGAGTTGGAGTATGAGGAGTAGTTGCCTTGCCCGTGGTTGTAGCCCTTCTGCTTGCCCTGCGGCGGCCCGTAGTTGCCGTACTGGTTCTGGTTGTAGGCCTGCTGCTGCTGGCCCTGATGGGACTGGTACCCGGAGCCGTAGGAGCCTTTCTGCTGCCCCCCGTGCTGCTGCTTCTTCCCCCCGTGCTTCGGCCCCGGGGAGTTGTAGTTGTCACCTCCTTGGTAGTAGGAGCCGTAACCGGAGCCGGAGCCGCCGCCGCCACCGCTGCCCGAGTTGGAGTGGCCGCCGTTGCTGTAGAATTGGCCTAAAGAGAGAGAACAGCGTCAGTGCCAGGGCATCAAAACGCTTCCAAAGGTTGGGAATGCTGGGGGGGGGGCATCACCGAGTGCAACCGCATGCGGGGCTGAAATAGCCCCTGGGGTGGGAGCCAGGAGAGAGCTCATTCCTGCACTGAGGAATGGCAGTGAGGCTCCCAACGGCGGGGTTATCCCCGTGGGAATGGCCCAGTGGGGTTTGCAGGCTGAGCTTCGGGGCTGTCTTCCAAGGGGGACAAGGCACCAGCAGCTGGGACCTTGGAGCAGGGAAGTTTGCCAGAGGGAAACCTTGATTGCGGGAGCACCAGGAGGGCTTTTCCCTTTGGGATCGTCCCCTCCCTTCCCAGCTGCATCCCGCACGCCGCCGCGATGCTCTTCCCTCTTCCACACGTGGCTGTGCTGCCATGGGGCTCTTCCCCTCCAGCCAAGAGCACCGCGGTGATGGCCAATGTGTCCCATCCCTGGCCCTCGTGGGGCCGCTGCATGGTGTCATTCCAAGTGGGAAGTGCCAGGACTCCACCTCGCCCGTGGGGTATCAGGATCTTTCCTGTTTGCACCAACGCTTCCTGCTCCATGGGGAAGTTCTGGGACCGCTTGTGAAGGGCCCTGCATCCAAGGCAAGGAATGGATCCATCCGGCATCAAGGATTTAAGGAGCTGAGGAGAGGATCCGCTCCCATTGCTATGCCACGCTTTGGACCACTTCTTCCTTTATGGAGCTCCGAGGTCCTCCTTGAGCCACCAGCTTATCCCAAGGCTCAGTGAGAGCCTGGCACCTAATCCCAGTGATGGAAGCCAGGCCTTTGAGGAGCACAGGAGCCGGGAGCTCTCTCCCTGCCATTCCCGATCCCAGTGATGTCGAATTCCCTGGGATTCGGTGCTTTGAGGGCGCTTGGCTCCGAACGTTCCTCTTGGCGTTCACAAAGGGCTCCTTTGCCAAAGTCACTGACGCGTTCAGGCCAGTCCCTAGTGCCCGCTGTTTATTGGATCGGGATGGGAAGCACGGATACAATCCCGCTGGATGCCGCCAACCCCTCCGTGTCCGGCCACCAGCGCGTTGCAGGATCCCACGTTAACCCGCGCCATCTTCCCCACCAGGCACATGCCCGAGGGCTGGCGAGGAGGGAAAGGCTCCGATCGGATACAAAACCAAGCGGGAATTAAGACAAAAGGGAGAAAGCACGGAATGCTTTCCCTAAGAAAGCAAGGAAGGGCCTTGGGCCACGCTGCCAAACGGAGCCAGCTTGGAAAACCCCATCCGAGCATCCCAACCCCCTCCTGGATCCCCGTGTGTGTGCATCGGAAGGCTCAAGTTCAAAGGCAAAACCACACCAGGAGCCTCGAGTTGTGCCGGCTCTGAGCGCGCATGAGCCAGAGGCACCAGAGCAGCCCAGGCCAGGCCTGGAAGCGCTCCCGGCACTTTGGCCTTTGGAATTGGAGCAAATTGAGGGGAAAAGCTCGGGGTTTGGGGGTGAGATGCTTTAGGAAGAGCCAAAGTCATGGGAGCTGTAGGAGGCAGTGAAAAAGGCACCTACAGAAGGGGGAGACAGAGCAGGGAACACGGAATCAGAGCGGGCTCGCCAGGGCCAAGGCACCTTTTAGATTGCTCTGCTCCTGTCACCCCTCAGGGAAGGCTCCTTCCCCCTGAATCCAATGGGGAAAGGGATAAAAAAAGCCCATGTAAATGTAAACTGGTCCCAGCTGGGGGGGGGGGGAACTGGGAAGTCAAGGCGGAAGAGCAGAAAGCACTTACTGTAGCCGGCGGTGGCCGAGTTGCCTCCTCCGTAACCATAGCTCCCGTAGCCGCCTCCTGTGGTGGGAGACAGGGATGAAAAGGAAGGCAATGGAGGTGGGAAAAAGCCTTGTGGTTGCTGGAAGAGGTGAGGGAATAAGGCTGGAGAGGTGGGAAGGAGGCTCCTGGAGCTAAACGAGGATGGAGCAACGCCAAGGATTGATGCTCCATCCCAGGGCTCGCAGCATCCTGCCAGCTTTAAGGTCCCTTCCCACCCGAAGCAGGCTGGGATTCCCTGGAATACCACCGGGCACGGACCCAGGGCCTCGGGTGGTGGCCGATGGCTCACCTGCATTCATGTAGCCCCCGTGGTTGCCACCGAAGCCCCCCCGGCCTCTCCCTCGGCCACGGATGTTGCCTCCTCGCCCACGGCCGCGCATGTTGGGGGGGGGGGGCACCTCGTTGTGCATGGGGCCTCCCATTCCGAAGCCAGGGTTGTGCTGCTGCAGGGACACACACACACACACACACACATCACCAGGGCTTCCCATGGGAAAAGGGAGCTTCCAAAGGGATGAGGGGAGCTCCGTGACCCAAAGGGGTCTGAGCCAACAGCCAGGGAATCAAGGCCCGTTTCTAAGTCAATGGTGTTTGTGCTGCTAAGCCCTCGGAGGATCCCGCTTCCCCTCCGTCCCTTGAACCATTCCCATGGCAGAGCAGGATTAAACCCCCCCCCCCCAGAGCCATGGATGTAACTGACCTTGACGGCAAATTTGGGCCCCCCTCTCGTGGGCACCGGGGCTCTTTTCTTCTTGTTCTGCTCAATGGCCACCGGAGCGTCAGGGAAGAGCTTCTCCAAGGCAGCGAGCGCGGCGTAGGCTTTCGCCACCTTCTTATTGGATCCGGCTCCTTGGAACTTCTGCCCGTCCACTTCCACCTTGGAAAAGGAGGAAACCATTGAAGGGCAGGAGCAGGAGGTGCCACTTGGGTCAAGGAACCACGAAAGGGACAACGGAAGAGGTTGGGAGTGTGCAAAGGACGGACGAGGCTTTGAGCGACCCAATGGGGTGGGAACATCCCATTCCTCATCCTTGGAAGAGCCCTTCCCAACCCAAACCATGCCTTGATGGTGTGGTTTTAGGTTCCTATGGAAGGGACAGGCCCAGGGGGGTCCCCTCACCTCCATGACGAAGCGCTTGTCGTGGCTGCCCCCCGTTTCGGAGATGAGCTCGTACTTCAGCCCACGCCGCTTCTCATTAAGCTCCATCACTGGGTTCTTGCCGTGCTTGGTCAGGATTGGTCCCTGCTGCTTCACATTCTGCAAAGGGGAGAAGCTGGGGTGAGCCTTTGTCTTCCCAACAGGACAAAGTTGATTCTAAACCTTGGGAACTATCATGGAATGGGCAGGGACACCTTGCACTAGGACCATGGTAGCCAAGGCTCCATCCGAGCTGGCCCTGAACACTGCCAGGGATGGAGCATCCACAACTTCCTTGGCCATCCCATCCCAGTGTCCCACCACCCTCAAAGGGAAGAACTTCCTTTTATGTCCAACCTGAACTCCCCATTTCAGTTTGAACCCATCACCCCTTGTCCTATCCCGACAGTCGCGAATGAGGAGTCCCTGGAATAAGCTCCCCTGAGGTTCTGACCTCCTAAAAACCTGGGATTCACCAGGATACAGCAAAAGGCACTTCCCGTGATGCCCTCCATCCTCATCCCATGGGATGGGAGCAGCGGGGCCGCGCTCACCTCCGGGCTCTGATCCGAAGGAGGAGAGGCGGCCGCTGGTGTTGCCACGGGTTCGACCACAGGAGGAGGAGCAACCACCACCGGTTTCTGGTCGCTCTCCTCGGCAGATTCATCCCCCTTCCCGGCTTCCTTGCCTTCCACGCCAGTGGGCAGGCCCATGTCTTGTAATACCTAGGGAAAGGGGTGGAGAGGAGGTCAGTGACCAGCTCCACATCCCTTGGCTGCGCCGCTGGTGGTCAGCATCACCGGTGCTGCCCTTTTCCTGCCTCGGGGTCTCACCTTCACGGCCACGTGCAGCTTGGCCGTCTTTTTGGAAGGTCCCGACGCCTCGAACGTGCTGCCATCGATCTCCACGGACATGGTGAAGATGGGGGCGTGAACGGGGCCCGTTTGAGAGACCAGCTTGTACTGGAGGCCGGGTTTGAGCTGGTTGAGCTTCATCAGCGCGTTCATGGCCTGTGGAGGCTCCAGCTTCTCCTCTGAGCAGAGACGAAAGGGGCACTTTGCGGCTGTTTGCCACCTCCTTCTTCCCCTATCACAACTGATCCCACACCCGCTCCGCTCCCTTTCCCCTCCCCGGTGAAGGCTTCATCTCGAGCTTGACACCCGTTAAGGTTTCACTTCCCAAACCCACAGCCCCGGAGCCCCCCGTTTCCAGCTTGGAAGGATCCTTCCCGAGGTGCCCCCATCCCCGTTGCCTCCCTGGGCATCCCCTTTGCACCTACCTCTCGTTAGCTCAATACCTTTTTTCTGAATCTTCTTTTTCTTTTTGCTGGGCGATTTCTCCTCCCCATCCTCTTCCATGGGGCGCTTCAGGGGGGTCACAGCGTACGTGGTGCTGGGAGGAATCTGGACTGTGGCAACAGGAATAAACCCCCCCTCCTTCAGCATCCCAAGCAAGAGCCTGGGGCCAGGCACCTCGGGGATGGGGTTTATGGGGGGGGGGGGAGGTACCTACCAGTGTAGTCAATGGGGTTCTCGTTCTTTGGTTTCTTGGGCATTTTGGAAGGGAGAGGGTCCATCCCCAAGACTTTGTGCAGTTGGCCAAAAGCAGCAAGTCTCAGAGCGTGCTACAAAGAGGGAAAGGGGCCGTTATTGGGCGGCGCAGGCGGCGGCGCTGGTCTCTGTTCCCTGCACAGCACATTCTAACCCCCCCCTACACCGACATCCTCAGCAGTTTAAATAAGACTCTCTGGAATTCGGGGGAGGTTTCGGACCCGAAAGGCGGGTCCTGGTCCAAGTCACTATTTGAAACCTGCGCCTTCGCTTCTGGTTGGCCAAGCTACAAAGACCTCAGCGGCGTTGGGACCCCCTTCAGCAGTTCTTTTACTCCACTAGAGATGACAAGTGTTAAGAGCGACTCGACCGTGAGCCAACGGGGGAGCTGCGAGTCAGTTGAACTGAGTTAAGTTTGGGGAACATCTGTAGGCAAAACTATACCTGAGCACTCTGTGTGATATCTTCCCTTTGTTGTCTGTCTAGATGCCCAATAGCATCAGTGGCTTCTTTTTCACAAGGATCATAAATACCAGAACCATCTGAAGGCAGGAAACAAGGAAGATATGCAGAGAATTATCCTGGTGTTTTCTAAAGCAACTAAACTAAGTATTCCCTTGGCATCAAGCAACACTCCAAGAACACGGACCGACACGATCCATCCAATGTCCGACATTGTGACTTCACCACCGCTTCAGGAACCAAAGGTCAGAAGCTGGAACCTCTCTATGGGGGGGGGGGTTCCAGGTGATGGCTCCGGGCCCTACGTGACGCCGAGGGGACCGCAGGGCTTTGCCGAGCTCCCCAGCTAAGCTGCCCGCCCGGAGGAGGAGGGATTGGCTCAAGCGCTAAGGCCACCGCGTTCCGCTTCGGCTCCGCTTTGAAATGGGAAGGCAGAGAAGCACCTAACCTGGCATGACGATTCCCGAGGCGAGGCATTCCAGCACCCTCCGCAGGGCCTCGCCGGCTCCCATCGGCCTGTTGGCAGTGCCGATGGATTTCTCACACAGCAGCTCCAGAGGCTGTGAAAAGACAGGGTTTGGAGAGGGGTGAGGAGCAACGGTGGCTGCTTTGGGGGCCAGGAGCTGCTTGAGGCTCACCAACCATGAAGGGATTGACACCGGAGAGAGGTTGGGAGTCAGGAGAACACCGGATGCGTGGCTTAAGGGCAGAACCATTGGCCACACCATATACGTTGGAGCTGGAGCATCTTTAAGGTCCCTTCCACCCCAAACCTTGCTATAATAATGTCAACATATATATATATATCTCTTTCTCTCTCAAGCTCTAGCTTGGAGAAGCTGTGGCTGCCCCATCCCTGGCAGTGGTCAAGGCCAGGTTGGGCTTGGAGCGCCCTGCTCTAGGGGAAGGTGTTGGGGTGGGACTGGATGAGCCTCAACCCAAACCAGCCTGGGATTCAATGATTGTAGCTACATATAGAAATCAGTATCTATAACTCGGTCCCTATAGGTATCAATCAGTGTGTATGAATCTGTAACTACAGGTATCAATCAATGTCTAAATCTGTAACTGTAGGTATCAATACATATGAATCTGTAACTATAGGTATCAATCAATATGTCTAAATCTGTAACTATAGTATCAATCAATGTCTAAATCTGTAACTGTAGGTATCAATGCATATGAATCTGTAACTATAAGTACCAATACATATGAATCTGTAACTACAGGTATCAATCAATATGTATGAATCTGTAACTATAGACATCATTATGCATACATCTGTAACTATATCTATCAATCAATATGTATGAATCTAACTATAGGTATCAATCGATACGTATGGATCTCTAACTACAGATATCAATATCTATAAATCTGTGACTATATCAATCAATATGTATAAATCTGTAACTAAATCAATTAACATATATAAATCAGTAACTATATCTATCAATATGTATAGATCTGTAACTATATCAATTAACATAAGTAAATCTGTAACTATATCAATCAATATGTATAGATCTGTAATTATATCAATGAATATATACAAATCTGTAACTACAGGTATCAATCAATGCATATGAACCTGTAACTATAGATATAAATCAATACATATACACGTGTAACTACAGATATCAATATGTATAAATCTGTAACTATCTATCAGTTAGTATGTATAACCCCAACTACAAGTATCAATCAATATGTATGAAACTGGAACTATACGTATAAATCAATATTTATAAATCTCTAACTATAGATATCAATATGTATAAATCTGTAACTGCATCTATCAATCAATATGTATAAATCTAACTATAGGTATCAATACGTATGAATCTGGAACTATAGGTATAAATCAGTATGTATAAATCTGTAACTAAAGATACCAATATGTATAGATCTGTGACTATATCTATCAATCAGTATGTATAAACCTAACTATAGGTATCAATCAACATGTATCAATCTCCGATTATAGGTATCAATCAATACATATGAATCTATAGCTATCAATATGTATAAACCTGTAACTGTATCAATCAATACGTATAAATCTGTAACTACAGGTATCAATCAATACATATGAATCTGTAACTATAGATATCAATCAATATGTATGAATCTATAACTATAGCTATCAATATGTATAAACCTATATCAATTGTATAAATCTGTAGCTATAGCTATCAATCAATACATATGAACCTGTGACTATAAGTATCAATCAATACATATGAACCTGTGACTATAGCTATCAATCAATACATATGAACCTGTGACTATAAGTATCAATCAATACATATGAACCTGTGACTATAGCTATCAATCAATACATATGAACCTGTGACTACAGGTATCAATCAATACATATGAGTCTGTGACTATAGCTATCAATCAATACATATGAACCTGTGACTATAGCTATCAATCAATACATATGAGTCTGTGACTATAGCTATCAATCAATACATATGAACCTGTGACTATAGCTATCAATCAATACATATGAACCTGTGACTATAGCTATCAATCAATACATATGAACCTGTGACTATAGCTATCAATCAATACATATGAGTCTGTGACTATAGCTATCAATCAATACATATGAACCTGTGACTACAGGTATCAATCAATACATATGAACCTGTGACTATAGCTATCAATCAATACATATGAACCTGTGACTATAGCTATCAATCAATACATATGAACCTGTGACTACAGGTATCGATCAATACATATGAACCTGTGACTACAGTATCGATCAATACATATGAACCTGTGACTACAGGTATCGATCAATACATATGAACCTGTGACTACAGGTATCAATCAATACATATGAACCTGTGACTACAGGTATCAATCAATACATATGAATCCGTGACTACAGGCATCAATCAATACATATGAACCTGTGACTACAGGTATCAATCAATACATATGAATCTATAACTACAGGTATCAATCAATACGTATGAACCTGTGCTATAGGTATCGATCAATGCATACGAACCTGTGACTACAGGTATCTATCAATCAATACCTATGAACCTGTGACTATAGGTATCGATCTCTCCCTACGCATACAGATCAACCCCCACCAAGCCCTAACTCCGTGTGCCACCGATCACCCCCTCACTCGCGCGAGGGAACGCGCTCAGCGCCGAGAGCCGAAATGGGCCCAAACCCGCCCGGATGCGGCTCCATCCGCGGGGACTCACCCATCCCCTGAGCGGAGCCCAGGTAGGAACCCGCGTGCAGAGGTCTCGCAGCACTCGGATCACGATGACGCACGACTTGAGCCCGTTCGCCCTGGCCTGGAGGCGGAAGCAGAGGCAGAAGCATCCTGAGCGACGGCTCCGGTGCGGCCGTTCACTCGTGCGGTGGTGCTGCTTTGCCGGGGTGTGGGAGGGACGGGGGGGACCTTACTAGAAACGGTAACTGTCGTGTGCGAGGTGACAAAGTGACATTACTCTTTACCCCAAAGCAGCAGCTACCCTTTAAACAAAGGTTCCTTCCGAACGTTTAACTCGCTCAAGTGCTTCTTTAGCAACTGCCCCGGCGCCAGGCGCCGCGTTCAGCGCCTCTAAACTACCATCGGATGTTAACAAGGTATTACAGGTAAAAAAAAGAAAGGAAAAAGAAACGCAAGAGTTAGCCCCTTACAAAGAGTTTACAAACTCGCTACTTAAAAGACAAAGATAAGAACAAAATGCAAACCTGGAACCACTTGGCGTGCCGCAGTGACGCCAAGGCAGCAAGGCATTTCTGCCTGTCCAGAACGTCCGGGGAGTCGGTGACTGATAGCGTTTCTAGTCGTGGATGGAATAAGAAGACAAGGCACAGTTTGACCAAGGGGGTTCTGTCAGGCGGAGAGGGGACGAGGCAGCTCCTAACGGGCAGTTGGGGCTCCCAAAGGATCCTGCTTTAGATCCTCGGTTGGATCCTGCACTTGGGAGGATGGCTCCGCTCCCGTGTTAAAACTGCAGAGCGGGGCGATGCTCAGCGAGGCTGGGAGGAGGAGCGTGGAAATGGGGGGGGGACATGAATCCATGGCTCGAATGAGGTGGGAGCGTCATGGGCAATGGAAGGGGAACTTCCAAGGAGCTCCTGCTCTGCGGCCAGAGCGTTGCTTTGTGGGGACAAGGGGGAAAGGGGATGTGCGAGGATCGAGGGGACCCCTCGGCCCGTTGAGGCTCGGCTGCCCCGGCCCCAGCCCGTGACAGAGAGCGTCCTGTTGGTCAAAGGTCCAGCGTCCCTAAAATGGACAAACTAGAAGGCTTTGGCAGACGAGGTCAGCAAATCAAACCCAACGACAAGGCATGGAGCACAACGACACCGGCCCCCCCGGTCTGTGCTGCAGCAAAACTGGAGACGCCGATACGGCGCTGAAGGCCAGGGTTTTAGATAAGGCTACTGCACGCGCCGTGCTCCAGCAGGACGGAAAAACCCCGGCTGGGCCTCGCCATTCCAAAGGGAATTGGGAGAGTGGATAGGGAAGCTAACTTTATCCAAAACTCTGCATTGCTTGCTCGGGCCTCGAACAGATCCAGGCCCAGAGCAGCCCTCATTCTTGCTGCAACACAAACCGTGGTGGAACACCCAATTCCAGGTACATGCAACTCATTGAACAAGAAGCCTTCGAGGTGTTTTGGTCAGGTTTGGTTCTTAAATGGAGCTGGTTTAGGTCTTTTACGTCCCTGCGGAGGCCGCTAACGGCTGGGTATGGCACTAGACTAACACCAGATGAACAATTAAAAGAGAACTAAAAGGCCCAAAGTGAGGGGGAAAAGAAAGGCTCAAACTCAAAGGAAAGGAGCAAAATCCCGCCTGGAAGGTGCTGCTCGCTTCAGAAGCGGATTCCCTGCAGGGAACGTGGAGTTGGAGCTCTCCAGGATTGGCACCGCTTGGGCCGAAGCGGCAGAGAGCTTCGGCGGCGCGGTGGCACCGGGAGCGTGCGGCGCCGGCAGCGCCCTACCTCCGGCGAGCTGCTTCTCCAGCTCCTCCCGGACCACCGGAGAGGTCAAGTGGATGGTGAGGGTCAGCGGCGGCTCCTTCGTGTTCTTGATGACGATGGCGGCATCGCCGACAGACTGGATTATCTCGTACTTGTCTTCGGTAATAGCCTGCGAGGGGAGGGAGGCTCTTGGCCAAAGGGATGGAGGCTCTTGGCTAAGGGGATGGAGGCTCTTAGGCAAGGGGATGGAGGCTCTTGGTCAAGGGCATGGAGGCTCTTGGCCAATGGTATGGAGGCTTATAACCAAGAGGATGGAGGCTCTTGCCTAAGGGGATGGAGGCTCTTGGCTAAGGGGATGGAGGCTCTTAGGCAAGGGGATGGAGGCTCTTGGCCAGTCCCCTCCCAACACCACCTCTAACCCACGGCAAGGCCCAGAACAGAGATGCAGCTACTGAAGAGAAAGTTAACAAGGGAATTCCAGGGTAATTCCCAGAGGGACCTGGGCAGGCTGGAGAAGTGGGACCACGCGAACTTGATGGAGCTCCACAAGGCCATGGGCAAGGTTCTGCCCTTGAGTTAGGGCAATGCCAGCACAAACTGGATGGAGCCCTGAGAAGGGCTGCCCCATCCCTGGCAGTGTTCAAGGCCAGATTGGACACAGGGGCTTGGAGCAAGGGCGTCAGAACTGGGTGAGCTTTAAGCTCCCTTCCCAAACCATTCCATGATCCATGCCCATGAAGATTCCCAACCCAGCTCCACCAGACTCTTCCCATCCCAACACTCACAGCAAGCTGGACTCCAAGGTTGTCAGCTACTTTCTCCAGGAGCTCCGTGGTAGGTTTATCTTTGCAGAGCAGAACGAGCTCCAGATCCAAGTCCCCTTTCAGCAAGAGGCCTTTGGCTACCAGCCCGACACGCATCACTCCCCGCAGGGTCCTGGTCAGCTGCTCCGTGGCTTTCTGGTCCCTGCGGATACACAGGGATGGTTATGGGATGGGAAGAATCCCCTGGGAAGCACAACGCTGAAGGAGAGATCCAGAAGGATCACGCAGGATGCATGGATCTCCATTGAGGGAGTTCACTACACCCAAATGGGAATCAGCGCTTCCACACCAGAAGCCTCAACCCCTCTTCATTCCACAAGGCAGGAAAACACCTTTTCCACCCAGATTTGCACTCATCCATGCAAGGAGGTGCCCTTAGTTCCACCCATGCTCCTTACCCCCCTTCCTTGTTCTCCTCCTCGGCCGCCGTCTCCATGGACTCCGGCTCGGGTTGCTCCCCGCTCACTTTTTCCTGCTCATCGATCCAGTCGGAGACGGCTTTGAGCGCCCGCTCCGTGTGGGATACCATGTTCTGCACGGCCTCCAGCTCCTCCTGCGTCGGATACACGGCCGAGTGCTTGGCCATCACGTGCCGGTCGTCGTTGACGAAGATCCGCATCGGGCGCTAGGAAGGGATTTGGGAATGATCGGAAAGAGTTGGGGAAAGCTTCATCCCAAACCTTCCTGCTCCCCTCTTACCATTTTGCCTTGGGAACGTCCTTCCCAGCGTTCCAAATGTGCTTGTTTAGATTCTTCCACTGAAAAGGCAGGACCAAGACCCCAGATTCCCGTAATCTGGAAGCAACAGGAAGGTGGTTTAGGGAATGCCGGGAAGCCGGCCCAGCCTGGCACTGGGAACACGAATGGTAACAGGAACCCATTAGCCCAAGCAAGGGTTTCTCCTCCTGGTGCCTGCAGTGAGGTTGCAGCCACTCAAGAGCTCCATGCACCCTTCTCCTTCCCATTTGGCTCCTGCTTCCCAAGCGGTTTTCCCATTCAAAGGGGGTTTTACCAAGCTCCTGCTCGCATTCCTATGGACACGGAGTGTGTGCGAGCTCTGAAGCAGCAAAGGTGACAACTGCCCCTTCCTGAACAAGAAAGGGCCCTTGATATGGAATCAAATCAGTGCTTCCCTACATAATTGGTATCAAATGATATCAGCGATGCTCTATAGAGCCTTAAACGGGTCTTGTGCCGTGGATACAGGGCACGGAGAGGAGGAAGCTGCAACAGGAGAGCCCGATTCCTTCCCTCATCCCAATGGAAGCTCCTCCTGTTGGTAAGAGCCGAGCAACAGGTAAAGGGCTATGAAAGCCGCAGCTCCAGGAGCCAAAGGAGATGCAGGCAGCTGAGGCCAAACACATCCCAATGGAATCAGTAAACGGATAAAGGGGGGGGGAGAGGTCCCCTCCTCAAATCCTGCCCACATGGATTGAGGAATGGGAATGGGGGGTTCGAATGGAGAGGAAAGCCCAGCTCGGGGCCGATGGGACCGATTCCTGGTCTCTCCAATGAAGGTGGTGGTTTCCCTCTCTTGGGGTGATCCCAACCCCTGGCAATCCCTGGGAATTCCCGGAGTTCCTCAAGCCCCACTTCGAAGCCTTAACGCAAGGGAAGCAGAAGCCCCAGGACCTGAGGCTGGATGAAGCCCCAGCACCGGGTTCACTCCATTCCCCACCGCAGTGGTGATCCCAGCGCTCGGCCTCAAATCCCGCCATTCCCAATCCTTCCTTTTGGAATGGGATTCCCTCCAAATGAGACCTTTGAGGCCCTGGGATGGACGTTACAGTCTCTGCTATGGAAAGCTTGGAAAGAAGAGGTAATCTTGCACGTTCGAGGTGACACGAACCACACGTACACCCATAGGTATCCAAGACACCGGAATAATAACCCCTCTAAGGAATACAGGAAAATGGGAATGTCTATTCCTTGGGGACACAGCGTTCCCAAATGCCTCCAATTCCTGGGCTGAATGGCAACCAAACCATTCCAGGCGGAATGACTCCTCTATGGATCCACCACTGTGGAGATGCTTCCCAACCTCATGCCATGGAGACCTCACACACTCCATCACCTCCCCGGAGAGGCTTGGGAATGCAGCAGGATCCCAACGCGTGCTCTTCCCGGGATCCCTAATGCTCATTTCCAGGGATAACCTGGGAGCCAAGCAGGATCGGGGGGGGAGGGGGGGGGAAGAGCCATAGACAAACCATGGATAAACCCATGGATAGGCTCCATCCCTAGGCTCCATCCCTGATCCCGCTCTCTGGAATGTCGCATTCCCAGCCTTCCCGCCCAATCCCAAGCCTTGGGATGGAGGCAAACACTTGTTGGGGCTCGGATGAGGGGATAACGCATTAAAGCTCCAGGCTGCCGGCCGGGATAAGTGGAGGGATGGACACAGGGAAGCGCCGTTGGGAACGGGACCGAGCCGCGCGCTTCCCGGCTGGATGGCACGCGGGAAGAATCCCGCTCCCAGCAGCGAACAAAAGCCGCGGCGAGGGGAGGGGGGGAGGAAGCACGGCTATTATCGCGATTATCGCCATTATCACCCCCTTTTCCACCCCATTCCCAATGGAACGGGACAACGGGGGGGGGGCTGCTACTATCGCGATTATCGCGATTATCAAACCGAACGGAACGCGACAACGGAGGCGGGGGGGGCTGGGCCTACCCCGGGCCTCGCGTCCCTGAGACCCCTGAGGGGCCTCACAGGCCCCGCTCCCCCCCTTCCTCCGCTGCCGCCATTTGCGAGAACAAAGCGGCGGCAAAGCCGAAACGGGAAGCGGAGGGGGGGAGGGTATCACGGCGATGCCCCCCCCCCCCCAACTGTAACCGAATCCCCCCGGTGCGGGCGGGGACCGGCGGGTGCGGTGCCCCCCCCCCCCCCCCCGCGCTCACCGCGCTCACCGCGGCCGCCCGCCGCCATCTTGTCTCCACAGCACAATGGGAGGAGGAGGAGGAGGAGGGAAGGCGGGGGGGGGGAAAGGGGCCGGGTCACCGCCACCCCCCCCTCCACTTTGGTTCCGGTCGCACCCGCGCTGTGTCCGTACCGAGGCACCGGGGATGAGGCCGCTCCGTGTCTGTAATCGACAGGGCCCGGACCGGGGCCGGGACCCGGAACCGGGGCCTGAGGGGAGGGGAAAAGGGGGGGGGAGTGAAGGGGGGGGGGGGCGTTGCGCGCGCGGGAGAGCGTGAGGCGCGAGACTGCAGCGCGGGGGGCGTGGCCGGCGGGGGGGGTCACGTGGAGAGCGCAGTGCGCAGCCAATGGGGGAGCGCGGAGGGAGGGGGAACGGTGGGGGGGGAGACGGGGCGGAGTCAGAGAGAAGGGGCGTGGCCAGAGCAAAGGGGCGGGGCCAGAGCGGAGGGACCGGTTCCATGCGGGGTCGGTCCCAAACGGGATCGGTTCCATACGGGATCGGTCCCATAGGGGTCGGTTCCATATGGGATCAGTTCCATACAGGATCGGTCCATGAGGAATCAGTTCCATACAGGGTCGGTTCCATACGGGGTGGGTTCTATACAGGGTTGGTCCCATACGGGGTCGGTCCCATATGGGATCAGTTCTATACGGGATCTGTCCCATACTGGACCGGTTCCATACGGGATCAGTTCCATATGGGATCAGTCCCAAACGGGGTCAGTCTCATATGGGGTCAGTTCCATACAGGATCGTTCCATGAGGGGTCAGTTCCATATGGGGTCGGTTCCATACCAGGTCGGTTCCATATGGGATTGGTTCCCTACAGGGTCAGTCCCATATAGGACTGGTTCCATGTGGGATTGGTTCCATACAGGATTGGTTCCATATGGGATCGGTGCAATGAGGTGCAGCCTCACCGGTGCCCATTACACAGGGACAATCCCTGCCCTATCCCTGCTGCCGATCCAGGATGCAGCCGGAATCCTCAGCTCCAAGCTCCTGCTCAGCTCCATCAACCCCTCTCCTTTCCCATGAGCAGCTTCCAGCCGCTCTTCCCTAATCCTGGAATGCTGCACGGGGATGGGACCTGGCTCTTTGCCTTGCACCCTCTGTTACTATGGGGTGACCTCTACCAGGCAGCACCCATGGGTGCTGTGGCGGCAGAGGGCGCCAGCGGCTCATTGAGGATGATGGATGGGATGAAGGGATGGGATGAAGGACCAGGCATGGACCAGCATCAAGCTTCAGATACCGGATGAAGTGATGAGCATCCATTGGGCCTTTTGGCTTCAATGGAAGATGAACCTAAATGAGTGGAAGTGCCCAGATGCTCCATTAGAAATCCCGTTTGGAGTGTGCTGATCCGGAGTGTCGAGGGATGTCCAATGCTCAATGAGATCCCCCCAAGTGAATGGAGCCTCGAGCTCTGAGATCCATTAGAAAAGAAGGAGTTTATTGTGGAGAACATCAGCAATGCCCTTTTTCCATGGAGTTTCTCCATTCCCGTGCATCCCTATGGGATGAGGCGGAAAGGATGGGAACACCAGGACACAAGTAGCATCCCAACCCCAAAAGGAGCCGTTGGTCCTGCACCCGGAGCCATGGACACCTGAAACCACACCATGGGCAATTCCAGACCTAAACCTCTTCCCGTTGATGCTGAGGGGTTATGGATCATCCCTTGCCCTTCCCGATGGTGTTTCCAGCCCCCAAGTGTCTGGAATGAAAATGCCAAGGCTCCAGGCAGGGAAGGAACCTGACGGCATTCCTTAGGGATCAGCCTGCAATAGACGGGGTCTCAGCACAGGTAGAGCTGTAACCTCAATGGAGCCCTGTCCTTATTCCCTTTGTTAGTCCTACTTTTGTCCCAAACCAAGAGGATTCTCCTTGTTTTAGCTCTTCCATTGCCTTTCCTTATCCCTTTTAGCTCTTCCATTGCCTTTCCCAATCCCTTTTAGCTCTTCCATTGCCTTTCCCAATCCCTTTTAGCTCTTCCATTGCCTTTCCCAATCCCTTTTGGCTCTTCCATTGCCTTTCCCAATCCCTTTTGGCTCTTCCATTGCTTTTCCCTATCCCTTTTGGCTCTTTCTTAGGCCAGCTTGGCCCTTCCATGCTCTCGTGGAAGCCATCCCTGCCCATGGCCCCATCTTCAGCTCCTTTCCCACCCGTTCCACGGCTCTCGGGTGGAGATTTCAAGCTCGCCAAGGGAACGGGGCTGAAACAGCTCCAAATTGCCACGGAACACCCCAAACCCAGGTCAGAATCAGCGACAACCCCCCCTAAAAGAGACCTAAAAAGAGGCCAACCTCATGTTTGGCATTTGCTTTGCTTAAAATCCCCCGATCCGACCCCAAAAAGCAGAGGGACAAAGAGCAGCATCTCCCAACGCCCATTCCCGAGCATCCGGTCGCGGCTGGGGAAGGCTTTGCTCTACAGGATCAGGTGTGGGAATGTCAGGAATGGGAAGGGATCAGTGCTAAAGGATGCAGCTTTCCCCTCCACCTCCAGCATTCCCGGCTGATATTCCCATCCGGATTCCTCCTCTAAAGGGGTGAAGCAGGGAAGCGCAGGGGTTGCTCCGCCGGTGAGGAATCCCCACCGGCAACACAAGACTTGGGGATGGCTGCAGAGAAACCCCAATGGGAAGAACCAATCCCAACCGGATTTCCATGGATTTACTCCATTGGGAGCCGGAACCTGGCCCAGGGGGAGCCAGACCCCGTAGCGCAGTGCTCGAGCTGGACCATTGATGCTCTCGGCTTGGCAACCCCAAGGTGGCATCTTTAGGAGCATCCATCCCGCAGCGAACCCCCCCCTTTCAAGATGGGAATTCCGGGTTCATTCCAAGGATAGGGATGGGAAGAACGGGACGGGATCAGGATCTACGCATCCCGAGGGCTTTTGTTCTTCTTCTTCAGGAGCTTCTTGAGGTCGGGGGACATGAAATAAGGCTTCTCGGCCGAGCCATCGTTCCGCTCCAGGTCTTCCACTGCAAAGAGAACCCCCCCCATTGCCCCACACACAGTGGGGGGGGGCAGACCCATAGGTTGGGATGGGGGGGAGGGTCCCGCATCCCTATTAAGGAGCCCTTAAAGGCACAGAGATGCTGGTTTGGGGCCTGAGAAGGAGAGGAGCCCATAGCTCCTGATGGGTGCTGCTGAGGACCGGGTGCGCATCCACCATAGGGATACCATGGAGCAGCTCCGGAGCCTATGGGAAACCTGGAGAAGGGCTTTGGAGAAGGGATGGGAGAAGGGAATCTCCCAAAGGGGAGGCTGGGATGGGGTCGGAGGCACGAGTTCTCCCTATGAGGGGGGTGGGACACTGGGAGAAGGTGGGGATGCCCCATCCCTTGGAGCAACCTATGGAAGGGGTCCCTGGGGTTCCAGGGGGTTGGAATTGGATGAGCTCAGAGGTCACTTCCAAGCCAATCCAGTTGGGATTGGGTGATGATGGAGAGCATGGAAAAGGAAGCAGAGGTGGGGGGGGGATGGCTTTATCCAGGGGGGCAGCAGGAAGGTTCAACAGTGACCGGAGCTCCCTTTGGAATACCGGGAATGCCGTTCCCATCCTTTCTGGAGCAATCTCGGCGCTCCGCAACTGGCTCCGTGCCATAAGCGCCAAGCGCTTTGGACACAGCTCAAGCCATCCCAAAGCAACCAACCCTTGGGAAAACACCTCCGGATGCTCTGGGAGGGATGGGAGCGTGGCCTGGGAAGACGGGATCCGTGTGGGCATGGACAGAGCCCTGCAGCACCAGCGCACAGCAAGGAAACGATCCCGAACTTGGGATGCTTGGAGCCAACCCCTCTTAAGGGCTTCCCAATCCCACGGGCACAAGGCACGGAGTCGGTGATGAGGGCCCTGAAGCTTGGAAGCAGAAGCTTTGCATCCTCCTAAGGAGCGCTCTTCCCACCCCACGGGTTTGCATCGGAAGAGCAGGGCGAGGAACGGGAGCAGGGTGGGAGCTATGGAACGCGCTCAGCCCATCCCATAGGAACACCGGATGCATCCCTTAGCCCTGGCTGTCGGGGCCTGGGGCAGGCTCCAGGCTGCCCTTGAGCAGGATCCCGCTGAGCTCGGGGGACATGAGGTAAGGCCTCTCCGGGGATCCATCGTTCCTCTCCAGGTCTTCGCCTTGCCACAAGCCCCGGGAGAAGCAGCCGGGATGGGGAAGAGGGAGAAGCGGCGGGAGGCAGGGATGGAGGATGGAGAACATGGAAACGGGCAGGGATGGAGAACATGGAGAAGGGCAGGGATGGAGAACATGGAAATGGGCAGGGATGGAGAACATGGAGAAGGGCAGGGATGGAGAACATGGAAACGGGCAGGGATGGAGAACATGGAGAAGGGCAGGGATGGAGGATGGAGAACATGGAGAAGGGCAGGGATGGAGGATGGAGAATATGGAAAAGGGCAGGGATGGAGGATGGAGAACATGGAGAAGGGCAAGGATGGAGGATAGAGAACATGGAGAAGGGCAAGGATGGAGGATAGAGAACATGGAAAAGGGCAGGAATGGAGGACGGAGAACATGGAGAAGGGCAGGGATGGAGAATGGAGAATATGGAAAAGGGCAGGGATGTAGGATGGAGAACATGGAAAAGGGCAAGGATGGAGAATGGAGAATATGGAAAAGGGCAAGAATGGAGGACGGAGAACATGGAAAAGGGCAGGAATGGAGGATGGAGAACATGGAAAAGGGTAAGGATGGAGGATGGAGACCACAGACAGAGACAGCAAGAGGAGAGGGAAGAGAGGAGAAGTCCAAGTTAGTCACAGTTTGGTTCCCCCAAAGCCCCAAAGCAGAAAGACCAAGAGCTCCCGCGGCAGAGGCAGGGCCAGGCAAAGGGAAGGAAGGAGTTGGGAAAGGAAAGAGTGGGAGAAGGGAAGGCCGGGGAATGGGGAGCGCAGCCCAACTGCAGCCCCGCAGGCACGGGGCTGGCACTTACAGAAGCAGAGGAAGAGGGTGTCCACGCACATCCCATAGACACTGAGGAACCCGTGGGCAATGAGGTAGGAGCCCACGATCACCGTCTGCAAGAGGGATTGGGGGGGGTCACATCATTCCCTGGTATCCACCAAGGGGGGATCCTGCTGGATCCAGCATTCCCAAGGGAGCGGGGGCTGGGAAACAGGAGCAGCCGCATTCGGGACAATGCAATGGGAGCGTTTCCCGGGGGATTGGGTTAAGGAGCTCTTTGTGCTCCTTCGGCTTGATCCCGAGGGATGAGGAAGGAGCTCACCAGAATAGGGACCCAGTAGTAATTGAGGGCCGGCGCCGTGTCCTCGACCAGCTTTATCCGATGGGTGAAGAAGAAGAAGGCGAGGATTCCTGGCGGAGCAACGGATGGAGATGCCCACGGGAATGGCAGGCAGGGAAGGCGGAAAAGAGGAGCGGAAAGGCTCAATGCCATGGGAAGAACCGAGCCGGGTGCTGGGAGGCGGAAAGGGAGGCACTTCCCATCTTACCAACGCTTCCCACAATGAGGAGCTTGCCGAGGAAGAAGAGGAAATCCGTGACTTTATCCAGCACCGCCACCCTGGGAAGAGGAGAGGGATGAGCTCCTGCACCCGGGATGCTCCCGTCCGGCTGCAGCCCCCAGCACCCACCTGATGATGTTCCTCATCAGCAGCAAGAAGGCGTTGCGGGCCGAGGTGCAGAAGTTGGTGCCGTAGATGGCGACCTGGAAGGTCAGGGTGGGAAAGCATCACCCAATTCCAGCCCCTTGGACATCCCATTCCCGATCCAAAGGATGCTGAGATCCACCCCCCACCTTGTATCCATCACCCTTTGGAGCCTCTTACCATGATGTAGGCGTTTCTATTGAGGAACTTGAGGAACTTCTCCAGGCACCAGAAGCAGCATTTGAGGCAGCCCAGCAGGAACTTGGCCACTTTGTTCTCTGCAGCTGGGGGAGGCAAAGCAGGAGACAGGAGCAAGCTCAAGGTCTCCGTGGTCCCCATCCGGATGCCCCATCACCGCCTCCCTCCCTGCATCCCATTGCTGCCTCCCTCCCTGCATCCCATCACCGCCTCCCTCCCTGCATCCCATTGCTGCCTCCCTCCCTGCATCCCATCGCTGCCTCCTTCCCTGCATCCCATCGCAGCCTCCCTCCCTGCATCCCATCGCTGCCTCCTTCCCTGCATCCCATCGCTGCCTCCTTCCCTGCATCCCATCGCTGCCTCCTTCCCTGCATCCCATCGCTGCCTCCTTCCCTGCATCCCATCGCTGCCTCCTTCCCTGCATCCCATCGCTGCCTCCTTCCCTGCATCCCATCGCTGCCTCCTTCCCTGCATCCCATCGCTGCCTCCTTCCCTGCATCCCATCGCTGCCTCCTTCCCTGCATCCCATCGCTGCCTCCTTCCCTGCATCCCATCGCTGCCTCCTTCCCTGCATCCCATGGTCCCCTTTCTAGGCTGCCCCATCACCGCCTCCATCCCTGCATCCCATGGTACCCATCCGGCTGCTCCATCACTGCCCCCATCCCTGCATTCCATGGTCCCCATCCGACTGCCCCATCACTGCCTCCATTCCATGGTCCCCATCCCTGCATCCCATCACTGCCTCCATCCGTGCATCCCATGGTCCCCATCCGGCTGCCCCATCACTGCCTCCATCTCTGCATCCCATGGTCCACGTCCCTGGGATGCACTTGTGCTGCTTGCACTGGGGGATCAGTAGAGCCCTGCAGCCAGGCATGCACTTCCCTATGGACACCCCTAGAACTGCGGGAATCGGTCCAGCAGCCGCATCCCACTCCTACAGCATCCTCCAAGGGAAACCCCCATCCTCTCCTGGAACACTGATGCCCACTGGCCCCGGGAGACATGGGAGCATCCATGGCACGCGGAGCCCATCCCTCTCCTCATTCCCTCCCGTACCTTTCAACCTGTGGTCCAGATACTCCAAAGTGACCCTGATGACTTGGACGATGGCGAGGATGAGGGAGCCGAAGGCCAGCGAGCCCGTGTGGTACCTGGGGGCGAATCACCCTGCTTAAGGAATGGGATAACCCCAAGGAGCATCCGCATCCTCCTCAGTAGGGACCGTACCGGAGCGCGCGGCCGAAGGCGGAGAAGAGCGGGAATGCCGGGATATCCTCGGGCTTCTTGAAGGCCCAGTAATAGGATGCGAAGGCTCCGGCCAATGTCACTTGGCCCAAGGCGATGACGAAGTTGACGAGCCAGAAGAACATGAAGAGGTTGAAGAACTGGAGGGCGATGAGGTACCGGTGGTAGGCCGTCTCCCCCCCATAGAAGGCAAAGAGGCACTGGGCATCGGGGCACTGCTTGGTGACGTTGCTCGTGTTGAAGGTCTAGGGAGGACAAGAGGTTGGTCCCCGCTGCGATGGCAAAGGGGGCTTGGCTTTGGGAAGGGGTTTTCCTGCTTCCTGGAAGGGGATTGTTGGAGCTCTGATTGGAGTTAGCACCTGCAGGGCGCTAAGCGGGAATGGGAGCATGGGATGGGGCAAGGGGAATGGCTTCAACCCGCCAGAGCGGTGATGGAGAGGGGATCTCGGGAAGTTCATCGCTACCATGGGGCACTGGGATGGGGTTGGGTGCCCCCAGCTTGGAGAAGCTATGGAAGGTTCTCCAAATATTCCAAGTAACAGTGGAAGATTCCTGATGGCAAAGTGGGAAGCGGAGATGCCGGAAGGCTCCGCTTGGCCCCAGCCAAAGCTGATGCTCCCATAGGAGTGTATGGAGCGCACGAGCGCCAATGCCACTCAAACCACGGAAGCTATGGAAGGCGGCGCTGGTGTTCCAGGGGGCTGGAAGTGGAGGAGCCTGAAGATGCCATGATCCCAACCCAGGCACATCCAAGGCCCGCACCTCGGGCGTGCAGGTCTGGCCGGCGAAGGGGCACGTGGACTCATTGAACACCTTGTAAACGGCCTCGTTGGAGGTGGAGAGGAAGCTGCAGCGCAAGGTAAGGAACACACGGGCCTCAATCCCGGATGGAGCCGGTTTGATCCATCAGGATCCGGGTTCAATCCCAACCCGATGCTCCCAGGAGGAGGAGGAGGAAGAGGAGGAAGAAGAGGGAAGGATACACGGCGGTGCTGGCCCAATAGGCAATGCAGAGGCAGAGGAGGAAGAAGGTGCACAACGGGAAGAGCAGCGACGTCATGATGTGCCCGATGGCCCTGCCGGGAACATGGTCCAACCCTGGTCAAAGTCCTCTCTATTTCAGGAGGAGCCCGAGCCCATCCCCGTGTCCTCAGGGCCGCCCGGACCTGCTGGCCTCCCGGATGAGCGCGATGGCGATGAGGATCCTCTTGCGCAGGAAGAGGAGCAGGAGCAGGATGAGCACCTCCAGGATGCTCAGGATGATCACTGCCAGGAGAAGGGCGCCTTGGGTACCACTCCTCGCAGCGCCCATCCCTGCATCCCGGGGAGGATGGGGACTCACTGAAGGCCAACCACGTCTGCCGCAGGTGGAGGTAGACACGGAGGTCGGTCTGAAAGCCCAGGTCCTGCAAGGAGACGTCCGAGCCCGCTTCCCCCTTCAGCTTGGCATATTCCAAGTAACAGTGGAAGATTCCTGATGGAAAAGCAGGAAGCGGAGATGCTGGAAGGCTCTGCTTGGCCCCAGCCAACGCTGATGCTCCCATAGGAGTGTATGGAGCGCACAAGCGCCAATGCCACTCAGACCATGGAGAAGCTCCTGAGGTGCTCACCGTAGCCCAGCACCAGGATCACCATCACGATCATCACCCACACCATGATCCCGGCCAGGAAGCGGAGCAGGACAATGAAGACCAAGCTGGTCACCATGGCGATGACGAGGCCTCTGCGGGAGGAAGGCAGCATCGCACCAAGCATCCCCCCAGTGCTCGGCTCCGGTCCTTCCCCATCCCAGCCTCTAGTGATGCTCCAGAGCATCCCGCACCATCTCCCATGTCATGCTCACATGAGGATCCAGTACCAGGAGACCGTGTAGTCCTCAAAGATCTTCATGGCCAACTGCCTGGCCTCCAGGACCACGTTGGCTTTCCTGCAAGCACAAACCCACCGTAGAACCACGTTAGAAGGGATCCCAAAGCTCCTCCAGCTCCCACTGGAGCAGGTTGCTCCAAGCCCCATCCAGCCCATAGGATGGACTCACTTGGCTCCCTCCAGCAGGTCGGTGACGTTCCTCAAGTGGCCCTGGCCGTCGTTGTAGGTGGTCTCGTTGCCGACCATGATGACGCCCTTCTTGGCTTGGAGGGCCGGGAAGCATCGGCGCGCCACTGGGAATAGAGGGGGAAAGCCGGCATCATTCACCCATCCATCCATCCATCCATTTCCATCATCCATCCATCCATCCATCCATCCATTGTCCATCCATCCATCCATCCATCGTCCATCCATCCATCCATCCATCGTCCATCCATCCATCGTCCATCCATCCATCGTCCATCCATCCATCCATCCATCCATCCATTTCCATCATCCATCCATCCATCCATTGTCCATCCATCCATCCATCCATCGTCCATCCATCCATCCATCCATCGTCCATCCATCCATCGTCCATCCATCCATCGCCCATCCATCGCCCATCCATCGCCCATCCATCGCCCATCCATCGCCCATCCATCGCCCATCCATCATCCATCCATCATCCATCCATCCATCCATCCATCCATCGTCCATCCATCCATCCATCCATCCATCCATCGTCCATCCATCCATCGCCCATCCATCGCCCATCCATCGTCCATCCATCGTCCATCCATCGTCCATCCATCCATCCATCCATCCATCCATCCATCGTCCATCCATCCATCGTCCATCCATCCCCCATCCATCCATCCCCCATCCATCCATCCCCCATCCATCCATCCCCCAGAACAAGGATCCAAACCCCTTCCCGGACCCACAACCCCCCACTGGATCCCTGGAACCCCCCCCCAAGGCCCCTCAGCCCCACCGGAATGGCCTCATCACAGCCCCATCGCCCTCCAGACCTACGTGGGGTGCTGGGGATAAGCACGGCCGGGCATTCCTTATCCTTCACCACCTGGATGGGAGCCTGGAGGGGGATGGAATGGGATGGACGTCAGCACATTGGGTGCGAATGATCCCATGGGAACGCTGACCCCGTTCCATGGACCCACCTTCTGCAGGCCTGTGAACTCGGGCACGCAGAACCTGCGGTAGTATTCCAGCTCCTGGGATGAGCCGGAAGCATCCAGGAACGTCTGGAACCTGTCCGGGCATTCGCTGACACAGATCTGGAGAGGAGAGGAGGATGCGGGCTGGGAGAGCTGGAAGAGCTCCGGATCCACCTCCAGTGCCTAAAGGGGCTACAGGGAACCTGGAGAGGGTCTTTGGGCAAGGGATGGAGGGATGGGATAAGGGGAATGGCTTTAACCAGCCAGAGGGGAGATGGAGATGGGATTCTTCCCTGTGAGGGTGGTGGGACACTGGGATGGGTTGAAGGGGGAAGGTTGGGATGCCCCATCCCATCAAGGCCGGGTTGGAGCAACCTGCTCTAATGGAAGGTGTCCCTGCCCATGGAACCGGATGAGCTTTAAGGATGCTTCCAACCCATCCGATGATCCCATGGACAGGGAGCATCCCTGGGGAGCTGGGTCGGTACCTGCGTGGTCGGGCACTGGAACTCCAGCAGCACCAAGGGGCTGGCGCACTTCACGATGTCAAAGTAGAAGAGGAAAGGTTTCCCCCTGCAAGGCAAAGCAGCGCCCACATAGAACCAGGATGCACTGCCCGGAGCCCCCAGGATGGGGATGCGGTACCCAAGGGGGCAGCGGGGATGCGGCACCCAAGGGGGCAGCGGGGATGCGGTACCCAAGGGGGCACTGGGGATGCGGTACCCAAGGGGGCAGTGGGGATGCGGTACCCAAGGGGGCAGTGGGGATGCGGTACCCAAGGGGGCACTGGGGATGTGGCACCCAAGGGGGCACTGGGGATGCGGTACCCAAGGGGGCAGTGGGGATGCGGCACCCAAGGGGGCAGCGGGGATGCGGTACCCAAGGGGGCAGCGGGGATGCGGCACCCAAGGGGGCAGCGGGGATGCAGGACCCAAGGGGGCAGCGGGGATGTGGTACCCAAGGGGGCAGCGGGGATGTGGTACTAAAGGGGGCACAGCCACGTACTCATTGGGGGTCCCCTGCTGCCCGCAGAACTGCCCGCGGCTGTCGGTGGGGTAGATCACCTTCCGGGGGTCCCCATAGCTCCAGGCTGCGTGTGGGGAGGCGGAAGAGGCAGTCGTGGTCATGCCCATGGGCCTCGGACCCACATCTCCCCATAGAGACCTCCCCATCCCCATCAGAGGCTCAGCTTCCCCTCTTGCAAGCCCCCCACGTACCCAGGATGCCCACCACCACGTAGCCCGCAATGGCGAGGACCAGCAGGATGCAGCAGACGATGTCCGTGCAGCCCCTGCCATAGGGAAGAGCAGCGTCGGCAATGGGAACGGGAATGGGAAGAGGGATCACAGCGCCGCCGGCGCCTCGGCTCTTTACCTGTCGTAGATGGGACCTTTGAACGTCGGGTCGTACTTCTGCGGCGTCCCTATGGAAGCGCGGAGGGAACGGGAACAATGAGGTGTGGGATGGGGAGGAAGGGGCTCCTCATCCTCCTCCTCACCAGGGAACGCAACGCTGGGGCCGGATCGGGAGGGAAACAACCTCCGGGAACGATTCTCCCGTTGGAAAACCCATTTCCATGAGCTTCCCTCCGTAAACATCGCCTGGGATACCCCCAGATCCCATTGGAAGCGGGGGGGGGGGGTAATGCTGGGAATCCAGCACCAGATCCCACATCCCGGCTTTATTTATAGGGTGGGAACCCAGCCAGGAGGGAGCGGGGGGGGACTTTAAGGGGGTTCCAGCGCCCCACATCGGGGGCTCCACTTCCGGGTGTTCGGGGGGGGTGCAGGGACCCCCCCCAACCCTACCGAGGAGCCCAGACCCGGCCTGAACCCGTTCGTCCCCATCGTTCCCCACGGCCCAGCCACGCTGCGCTACCGGTTACACCGGCTCTAGGGCTGCCCCCCCACTCCGGACCCAACGAGCGCAACGACGCCGAAAACGCGTCCGGTTTCGTTTCCCTTCCGTTTCCTCCGGTGCCCCCCAACACCGGGACCCCCATAGGACACCCCCCCCCCCCATTCCCTACCGTGCTTCCCGTAGTAGCCGTCCCCATGGCCCCCCATTGCCAACGCGGGCGCTCGGCTCCGGACGCTCCGCCCTGGGCGTGCCCGTTCCCCCCCTCCCGCCCCGGCCGTCCGGTAACGTCAACGGCGACGGCGTTAAAGGAGCCGAACGCTCCGCGACAGGAACCGTAGGGGTCGGGGCCGCCGTTCCCGTTCCCGTTCCCGGTGACGCCGCGTTCCCTGCCCCATCAAAGGCAATAATAAAGCAGCGGGGCCGGTACTGACGGGGCTCGCTCATAGGCTCCCGGTGATGTCAGCGGGAACAATGGGAGATGCTTTGGGCCCCCCCCCTCCCGCTTTGCCCCTATGGAATGGGGGGTCCCCATCGCATCACCCCTGGAACCCCCCCCATTGGACCGCGCTGCGGGGGGCACAGGGACCCCCACTTCGGGGTGGGGGGGGGCTTGGGGATGCGGTGGGGCAGCGGGGTTGGGGGTGCAGGGACCCCCCCCAAAGATGGAGGATTGGGGGGTGCAGGGTGGAGATCGGGGACCCCCTGAGATGGGGATGCAGGAGTCGGGGTCCCATTAGGACCCCATCCATGGGGGTCCATGGGTGGGGGGTCCCATGGGCGTTGTGGTCCCATGAATGGGGGGTCCATGGGGGGGGGTTCATAGATGTTGGGGTCCTTCGGATGGAGGTCCCATGGGTGTTGGGGTAGACAAATGGAGGTCCACGGATGGGGGATCCCATGGGGGGGGTCCCATGGGTGTTGGGGTACCATGGATGGGGGGGGTCCCATGGATGGGGGTTCCATGGATGGGGGGTTCCCATGGATGTTGGGGTTCCATGGATGGGGGGTTCCCATGGATGGGGGGATCCCATGGATGTTGGGGTTCCATGGATGGGGGGTTCCCATGGATGGGGGGATCCCATGGATGTTGGGGTTCCATGGATGGGGGGTTCCCATGGATGGGGGGATCCCATGGGTGTTGGGGTACCATGGATGGGGGGGGTCCCATGGATGGGGAGGGTTCCCTGGGTGTTGGGGTACCATGGATGGGGGGATCTCATGGGTGTTGGGGTACCATGGATGGGGGGGGTCCCATGGATGGGGAGGGTCCCATGGGTGTTGGGGTCCCATGGATGGGGGGTTCCATGGATGGAGGGCCCATTAATGAGGGCTCCCATGGGTATTGGGGTCCCATGAATGGGGGTGTCCCCATGTGTGGGTTCGCCCCGCCTCTTTTTAAGCCCCTCCCCCACTGTCTCTGGGGCCCGATCCTTCCCCTTTAAGGCCCTGGGGCGCTGCCGCTCACCTGGGCAGGTGACGGCGGCGCTGACGTGCGCGGGGACCGCCATGGCCGCCTCTGCCCTCTTCATCCTGGACCTCAAGGGGAAGGTGAGGACCCCCCCAAAGACCCCCCCAAAGGTCACCCCCAATGACCCCCAATGGGGGGGGGGGGTCCCCCTTAATTCTAACCCCCCCCCCTTCAGCCCCTCATCAGCCGCAACTACAAAGGGGATGTGGGGCCGGGGGAGATCGAGCACTTCATGGGGCTGATGCTGCAGCGGGAGGAAGAGGGGGCCCTGGCGCCGCTCCTGCCCCATGGCCACGTCCATTTCCTTTGGATCAAGCATTCCAACCTCTACCGTATCCTTCGGATCCCAGCGGGATCATGGAGACACCCCCCCCCCTTGGTACCCCCCTTTGGTTTGCCCTTAACCCCCCCCCCGCCCGATAGTGGTGGCGACCACCAAGAAGAACGGGAACGCATCCTTGGTGTATTCCTTCCTCTATAAGGTGGTGGAGGTGAGTTTGGGGGGGGGGCAGCTGTTTTGGGGTGGAAAACCCCCATTTTTTGGGGGGGGAAAACCTCATTTCCGGTGAAAAAAACCCATTTTGGGGAGGAAACCCTCATTTTGGGGGGGGAAAACCTGCATTTTGGGGCAGAAACCCTCATCTTGGTGAGGAAGCCCTCATTTTGGGGGGAAACCCCCATTTTGGGGAGGAAACCCTCGTTTTCAGGGGGAAACCCCCACTTTGAGGGGAAACCCCCCAATTTGGGGAGCAAAACCCCACTTTGGGCAAGAAAACCCCCTTTTTTCTTGGGAAACCCCCATTTTGGGGAGGAAACCCCCCTTTTGGGGGTTCAAATCAACGAGGGGGTTGATGCGATGCTTCCCCCCCCCCCCGTTTCAGGTGTTCCGTGAGTACTTCAAGGAGCTGGAGGAGGAGAGCATCCGGGACAACTTCGTCACCGTCTACGAGCTCCTGGATGAGCTCATGGATTTCGGCTTCCCCCAAACCACCGACAGCAAGATCCTGCAGGAGTGAGCGCCTATGGGGGGCTATGGGGCAGGGACCCCCCCCGGACCACCCCCATCACCTCTCTGTGGTGTGGTCCTACCCCCCCCGCTCCAGGTACATCACACAGGAGGGGACCAAGCTGGAGAGGGGCAGGTGCCGGGTGCCCAGCACCGTGACCAGCGCCGTGTCCTGGCGCTCCGAGGGCATCCGGTACAAGAAGAACGAGGTCTTCATTGATGTCATTGAGGCGGTGAACCTGCTGGTGAGGGGGGGCAAGGGGATGGGGCCATTGATGGGGCTTGTACCACTGATGGTGCTGGTGCCATTGATGGAGATGGTGCTGGTGCCATTGGTGGTGCTGGTGCCACTGGTGGTGCTGGTGCCATTGATGGAGATGGGGCTGGTGCCATTGGTGGTGCTGGTGCCACTGGTGGTGCTGGTGCCATTGATGGAGATGGGGCTGGTGCCATTGGTGGTGCTGGTGCCACTGGTGGTGCTGGTGCCATTGATGGAGATGGGGCTGGTGTCATTGGTGGTGCTGGTGCCATTGATGGAGCTGGGGCTGGTGCCATTGATGGAGTTGGGGCCATTGATGGTGCTGGGGCCATTGATGGAGATGGAGCTGGTGCCATTGATGGAGCTGGGGCCATTGATGGAGCTGGTGCCATTGATGGTACTGGGGCCATTGCTGGTGCTGGTGCTGGGGCTGGGGCCACTTCCATTGATGGAGCTCATGTCATTGACGGTGCTGGTGCATTGATGGAAGTGGTGCCGGTGCCATTGATGGAGCTGGGGCTGGTGGCGGTGCCACTTCCATTGATGGAGCCAGCGCTATTGACGGAGCTGGTTCTGTTGATGGTGCTGAGGCCATTGGTGGTGCTGGTGCCGCTGATGCTGCTGGTTCCATTGATGGAGCTGGTGCTGTTGCCAGAGCCAGTGCCAGTGCTGGTGCCATTGACAGTGCTGGGGCCATTGATGGTGCTGGTGCCATTGCCACTGATGGAGTCAGTGCTGGTTCTGGTGCCACGGATGGTGCTGTTGATGGTGCCAGCGCCACTGATGGAGCCGGTGCTGGTGCTGCCGATGGTGCCATTGCCGTTGCCTCACCCTCAGCTGCTGCCATTGCCGCAGGTGAGCGCCAGCGGCGCGGTGCTGCTCAGCGAGGTGCTGGGCACCATCAAGCTCAAGGTTTTCCTCTCGGGGATGCCCGAGCTCCGCCTGGGCCTCAACGACCGCGTCCTCTTCGAGCTCACCGGCAGTGAGTGCCATGGGGGGGCCATCACCTCCATGGGGCTCTGTGGGGGGGTCCCATCACCACCATGGGGGGGGTCCCATCGCCTCCATGGGGCTCTGGGGGGGGGTCCCATCACCACCATGGGGGGGGTCCCATCGCCTCCATGGGGCTCTGGGGGGGGGTCCCATCACCACCATGGGGGGGTCCCATCGCCTCCATGGAGCTCTATGAGGGGGTCCCATCACCACCATGGGGCTCTGTGGGGGGGTCCCATCACCACCATGGGGGGGGTCCCATCACCTCCATGGAGCTCTATGGGGGGATCCCATCACCACCATGGGGGGTCCCATCACCTCCATGGAGCTCTATGGGGGGGGTCCCATTGCCTCCATGGGGCTCTGTGGGGGGGTCCCATCGCCTCCATGGGGGGGAATCCCATCACCTCCATGGGGCTCTGGGGGGGGGTCCCATCACCACCATGGGGGGGGTCCCATCACCTCCATGGAGCTCTATGAGGGGGTCCCATCACCACCATGGGGCTCTGTGGGGGGGTCCCATCACCACCATGGGGGGGGTCCCATCACCACCATGGGGCTCTGTGGGGGGGTCCCATCACCACCATGGGGGGTCCCATCACCTCCATGGAGCTCTATGGGGGGGGTCCCATTGCCTCCATGGGGCTCTGTGGGGGGGTCCCATCGCCTCCATGGGGGGGAATCCCATCACCTCCATGGAGCTCTATGGGGGGGTCCCATTGCCTCCATGGGGCTCTGTGGGGGGGTCCCATCACCTCCATGGGGGGGAATCCCATCACCTCCATGGAGCTCTATGGGGGGGGTCCCATCACCACCATGGGGGGGGTCCCATCACCTCCATGGAGCTCTATGAGGGGGTCCCATCACCACCATGGGGCTCTGTGGGGGGGTCCCATCACCACCATGGGGGGGGTCCCATCACCTCCATGGAGCTCTATGGGGGGGTCCCATCACCACCATGGGGGGTCCCATCACCTCCATGGAGCTCTATGGGGGAGGTCCCATCGCCTCCATGGGGGGGAATCCCATCACCTCCATGGAGCTCTATGGGGGGGGTCCCATCGCCTCCATGGGGGGGAATCCCATCACCTCCATGGAGCTCTATGGGGGGGTCCCATTGCCTCCATGGGGCTCTGTGGGGGGGTCCCATCACCTCCATGGGGGGGAATCCCATCACCTCCATGGAGCTCTATGAGGGGGTCCCATCACCACCATGGGGGGGGTCCCATCACCTCCATGGAGCTCTATGGGGGGGGTCCCATCCCCTGCATCCCCCCCGCAGGGGGCAGGACCAAGTCGGTGGAGCTGGAGGACGTCAAGTTCCACCAATGCGTGCGCCTGTCCCGCTTCGACTCGGACCGTACCATCTCCTTCATCCCCCCCGACGGCGACTTCGAGCTCATGTCCTATCGCCTCAGCAGCCAGGCGAGCACCGGGACCTTTGGGGTGGTGGTGGGGGGACACATGGGGGTCACAGCATCCCTGTGGTCCCCCCCCTCCACCTCCCTTGCAGGTGAAGCCGCTCATCTGGGTCGAGTCGGTCATTGAGAAGTTCTCCCATAGCCGGGTAGAAATCCTGGTCAAGGTGAGGTGATGGGGGGGGGGAACAGAGCCATGGGGGACCCCCCACCCCATTTACACCCCGTTATCCCCCATCACCCCATTAACCCCCATCACCCCATTACCCCCCAATCACCCCATTACCCCATCACCCCATTTATCCCCATCACCTTATTACCCCCATCACCCCATTTATCCCCATTACCCCCCCATCACCCCGTTGCTCCATCACCCCATTTACCCCCCATCACCCCATTTATCCCCATTTACCCCCCATCACCCCATTTATCCCCATCACCCCATTTATCCCCATTTACCCCCATCACCCCATTTATCCCCATTACCCCCCATCACCCCATTTATCCCCATTTACCCCCATCACCCCATTTATCCCCATCACCCCATTTATCCCCATTTACCCCCATCACCCCATTTATCCCCATTACCCCCCATCACCCCATTTATCCCCATTACCCCCCATCACCCCATTTATCCCCATTTACCCCCATCACCCCATTTATCCCCATTACCCCCATCACCCCATTTATCCCCATTTACCCCCATCACCCCATTTATCCCCATTACCCCCCATCACCCCATTTATCCCCATTTACCCCCATCACCCCATTTATCCCCATTTACCCCCATCACCCCATTTATCCCCATTACCCCCATCACCCCATTTATCCCCATTTACCCCCATCACCCCATTTATCCCCATTACCCCCCATCACCCCATTTATCCCCATTTACCCCCATCACCCCATTTATCCCCATTTACCCCCATCACCCCATTTATCCCCATTACCCCCCATCACCCCATTTATCCCCATTTACCCCCATCACCCCATTTATCCCCATTTACCCCCATCACCCCATTTATCCCCATTACCCCCCATCACCCCATTTATCCCCATTTACCCCCATCACCCCATTTATCCCCATTACCCCCCATCACCCCATTTATCCCCATTTACCCCCATCACCCCATTGCTCCATCACCCCATTACCCCCCCCAAGGCCAAGGGTCAGTTCAAGAAGCAGTCGGTGGCCAATGGGGTGGAGATCGCGGTGCCGGTGCCCAGCGACGCCGATTCCCCCAAGTTCAAGACGAGCGCTGGCTCCGCCAAGTACGTCCCGGAGCGGAACCTCGTCCTCTGGACCATCAAATCCTTCCCGGTGAGCTCCCCGGCACGGCCCAACGCTGCCATGGCTGCTGCGGTGGTGGTGGCTCCATCCCCATCCCCATCCCACGGGTGCTGCCGTGGCTCCATTCCCATTCCCATCCCTATCCCCGTCCTCATCCCATTCCCATTCCCATCCCATGGATGCTGCCGTGGCTCCATTCCCATTCCCATCCCCATGCCATCCCCATTCCCATCCCCATCCCCATCCCCATCCCATGGATGCTGCCGTGGTTCCATCCCCATCCCTATCCCCATCCCCATGGATGCTGCCGTGGTTCCATTCCCATTCCCATTCCCATCCCATGGATGCTGCCGTGGCTCCATCCCCACCCCTATCCCCATCCCATGGATGCTGCCGTGGTTCCATTCCCATTCCCATTCCCATCCCATGGATGCTGCCGTGGCTCCATCCCCACCCCTATCCCCATCCCATGGATGCTGCCGTGGTTCCATTCCCATTCCCATTCCCATCCCATGGATGCTGCCGTGGCTCCATCCCCACCCCTATCCCCATCCCATGGATGCTGCCGTGGTTCCATTCCCATTCCCATTCCCATCCCATGGATGCTGCCGTGGCTCCATCCCCATCCCCTTCCCATCCCATCCCCATCCCATTCCCATCCCCATTCCCATCCCCATTCCCATCCCCATTCCCATCCCCATCCCCATCCCCATCCCCATCCCCATCCCCTTCCCATCCCCATCCCCATCCCCTTCCCATCCCCATCCCTTTCCCATCCCCATCCCCATCCCCATCCCCATCCCCATCCCCATCCCCATCCCCATCCCCTTCCCATCCCCATCCCCATCCCCATCCCCATCCCCATCCCCATCCCCATCCCCATCCCCTTCCCATCCCATCCCCATCCCCATCCCCATCCCCATCCCCTTCCCATCCCCATCCCCATCCCCATCCCCATCCCATCCCCATCCCCTTCCCATCCCCATCCCCTTCCCATCCCCATCCCATCCCCATCCCTTTCCCATCCCATCCCCATCCCCATCCCCATCCCCATCCCCATCCCCATCCCCATCCCCTTCCCATCCCCATCCCATCCCCATCCCTTTCCCCTTCCCATCCCCATCCCCTTCCCATCCCATCCCCATCCCCATCCCATCTCCATCCCATCCCATCCCCATCCCCGCGGGCGCTGCGCAGGGGGGCAGGGAGCACCTGATGCGCGCCCACTTCGGGCTGCCCAGCGTGGAGAAGGAGGAGGACGAGGGGCGCCCCCCCGTGGCCGTGCGCTTCGAGATCCCCTATTTCACCGTGTCCGGGATCCAGGTGCGGCGGGGGGGGCTTTGGGGTACGGGGGGGTATTGGGGTGCCCAATGGGGGTATTGGGGTGTCCAATGGGGGGGTATTGGGGTGTCCAATGGGGGGGTATTGAGGTGTCCAATGGGGGGGTATTGGGGTGCCCAATGGGGGTATTGGGGTGTCCAATGGGGGTATTGGGGTGTCCAATGGGGGGGTATTGGGGTGTCCAATGGGGGCGTATTGAGGTGTCCAATGGGGGGGTATTGGGGTGCCCAATGGGGGTATTGGGGTGTCCAATGGGGGGGTATTGGGGTGTCCAATGGGGGTATTGGGGTGTCCAATGGGGGGGTATTGAGGTGTCCAATGGGGGGGTATTGGGGTGCCCAATGGGGGGGTATTGAGGTGTCCAATGGGGGGGTATTGGGGTGCCCAATGGGGGTATTGGGGTACTGGGGGAGGTATTGGGTTCAAATGGGGATATTGGGGTGTCCAATGGATGTATTGGGGTACTAGGGGTTATTGGGGTGCCCAATAGGGGTATTGGGGTGCCCGAGGGCATTGGGGTGCCCGGGGGGTATTGGGGTTACAATGGGGGATATTGGGGTGTCCAATGGGGGTATTGGGGTACTGGGGGGTATTGGGGTGTCCAATGGGGGTACTGGGGTAACAGGGAGGGTATTGGGGTGCCTAGTGGGGTTATTGGGGTCTAATGGGGGTATTGGGGTGCTCAATAAGGGTATTGGGGTACCGGGAGGGTATTGGGGGTTCCAATGGGGGTATTGGGGTGCTCAATGGGGGTATTGGGGTGTCCAATGGGGGTATTGAGGCGCCTGGGGGGGTATTCGGGTACCCAATGGGGGTATTGGGGTCCCATGAGGGTACTGGGGTGCCGGGGGGTATTGAGGTGTCCAATGGGGGGGTCTCCATGGCGCTGTGCCGGCAGGTCCGGTACATGAAGATCATCGAGAAGAGCGGGTACCAGGCGCTGCCCTGGGTGCGCTACATCACCCAGAGCGGGGGTGAGTGCGGGGGGACCCCCCCAAAGGACCCCCCCCCAACCCCATTTGGGGGACCCCCCCGGTCACCCCTGCTCTCCCCATTGCAGACTATCAGCTCCGTACCAGTTAATGGGGTCCAGCACCCCCGGACCCCCCCGTCGCCCCCCCGGACCCCCCTATAAAGTGCTGAGACCCGGGCCCCGTGTCTGTGTTGTTGGGGGGGGGAACTCGATGCGGGCCGCACCGGCGTTGCCCTTTTAAGAGTGGGAGGGGACAGGAGGGGGCGTGGCCGCTGCGTCCGTTCGCGTGACGGCGACGGAAGGGGGTTGTTGGTCACGTGGTTTGGGGCATGGCGGCGCCGAAGCTGCGCGTGAACGCGGCTTTTGCGGAGCGGCTCCGGAGGAACCGGGAACGGGAGGAGCTGAGGAGGCGTGAGCGGGGGGAACGGGAGCGGGGGGAACGGGAACGGGGGGAACGGGAACGGGGGGAACGGGAACGGGGGGAACGGGAGCGGGGGGAACGGGAACGGGGGGAACGGGAGCGGGGGGAACGGGAACGGGGGAACGGGAACGGGGGGAACGGGAGCGGGGGGAACGGGAGCGGGGAGAACGGGAGCGGGGGGAACGGGAGCGGGGGGAACGGGAACGGGGGAACGGGAGCGGGGGGAACGGGAGCGGGAGCGGGGGGAACGGGAGCGGGGAGAACGGGAGCGGGGGGAACGGGAACGGGGGGAACGGGAACGGGGAGAACGGGAGCGGGGGGAACGGGAGCGGGGGAACGGGAACGGGGAGAACGGGAACGGGGAGAACGGGAGCGGGGAGAACGGGAGCGGGAGCGGGGGGAACGGGAGCGGGAGCGGGGGGAACGGGAGCGGGGAGAACGGGAACGGGAGCGGGGGGAACGGGAGCGGGGAGAACGGGAACGGGAGCGGGGAGAACGGGAGCGGGGAGAACGGGAACGGGAGCGGGGGGAACGGGAGCGGGGAGAATGGGAACGGGGATAACGGGAATGGGAGCGGGGGGAATGGGAACGGGGGTAACGGGAGCGGGGATAATGGGAACGGGGATAACGGGAATGGGAGAGGGGGAATGGGAACGGGGATAACAACAGGAAATGGGGATGGGGATAACAGGGAATGGGAGCGGGAATAATAATAGGAAATGGGAGCGGGGATGGGGATGGGATGGAAACAGTAACAAGAGTAGGGAATGGGCAATGAGAATAGGAGCGGGAATGGGGAAAGGGAGCAGAAAGAAGAAACGGGAATGGAG